>NC_068991.1:56159624-56161719 GCF_001194135.2 Octopus bimaculoides
ATATATATATATATATATATATATATACGACGGGCTTCTTTCAGTTTCCGTCTACCAAATCCACTCACAAGGCTTTGGTCGGCCCGAGGCTATAGTAGAAGACACTTGCCCAAGGTGCCACGCAGTGGGACTGAACCCGGAACCATGTGGTTGGTAAGCAAGCTTATTTTTTCAGGCGGCACACATTCTAGCTACGCTAGTGAATTGACCCCAGTACTTTATTTTCTTAATCCTGGTACTGATTCTATCGATCTTTTGCCGAACCGCTAACTTGTGGGGACGTAAACACACCAACACTTATTGTCAAGCGGTATGTGGGGGGAACAAACAAAAGTACACATAAACACCCCCCCCCACATATATATATATAAAATATGAATATATGCATATATCCATACATATATGTACATACCTACATCTATATGTATACATACATGCATATATGGGTACAGGACATTAAAAAAACGTTAAACACAATGAGAAACAAAAACATTAAAACGAAAACAGAAAACGAACTTTTTCCGAACAACGAAAACAACATAAAGAGTATACTCCTTCGTCAGTTGTCCCTGTTCCATCTACTCCGCGTTTTGAAGGCACGCCTGAAGAAATGAATCCATGAAGATGATCTACCCGATGCCCAAGGATACTACTGTAATAATTTCAGGAAAACGGACTGTGATCTTAAGAGACGTGCGATTTGTGGAAACGCGCATAGTGATGCATTAAATGTTTTAAAATTCCAGCCAAGGATTATTGCTATTATTACTATATTTATCCTACATTATATCGGTACAGCTCGATGCACCTCTAAAAACTGATTCGCCAATCAGCATAATTACATTGAATATTAGAATAATGTTAGCATACTCATAGCTGAAAAGCTTTGTCTATTAGGACTTCTTGGAGAGAAACAACAACAATAATAACAACATCACCATCATCAACAACATTAATCCTATTGAAATTATGTTTTATTTTGAAGGGTGACTCTGGTGGACCGCTGGTATGTTTGAAACGTGGCAGATTTCTATTGGCTGGCGTAGCATCTTTTAGTAATGAACTGTGTGGCGTTCCTGGCTTTCCGGCAGTTTATACCAAAGTCTCCGAATTTCTGGAATGGATCAATTATGTCTACATGAATGCCTAATTCAAGACATTATTATTTTTTTATATAAATGTATAAACGTAAATAAAAATCTTTTATAAAAGAGTCAACTCGATCTTTCCTCCTTTTCGGTTTAAGGACACGTAAATGTTTTTAAAATAAAATTGTAAATAAAATCAAAACTAATTAAATAGTCGTTGAAATGTTGTTGTTGGCACTCCGTCGCTTACGACGTCGAGGGTTCCAGTTGATCCGATCAACGGAACAGCCTGCTTGTGAAATTAACGTGCAAGTGGCTGAGCACTCCACAGACACGTGTACCCTTAACGTAGTTCTCGGGGATATTCAGCGTGACACAGTGTGACAAGGCTGGTTCTTTGAATTACAGTCACAACAGAAACAGGAAGTAAGAGAAAGTTGTGGTGAAAGAGTACAGCAGGGTTCGCCACCATCCCCTGCCGGAGCCTCGTGGAGCTTTAGCTCAATAAATACTCACAACGCCCAGTCTGGGAATCGAAACCGCGATCCTATGACCGCGTGTCCGCTGCCCTAACCACTGGGCCATTGCGCCTCCACAGTCGTTGAAATAAATATAAATCAAAAAGCTCGCAGAAAACATCATTCGAAAATCTCATCCTTCACATGAATAACATAGCTCGTGTGGGCTATACCAGTGTTATATATACCGTAAATCCTCGAGTATAGTCCGCCTTTAAGTATAATACGCAGGGGATTTTTAGGGGGCTGTTCCTCTGAAAAACTTAAACCTTGTGTATAATACGCACCCCTTCTCTAACTTAAGTCAAGGAGGTCTATATAAAGTCCTTGGTTTGTAAACATATATATGGTAACGTCCTTTATTATTATTGTATATATAACATAATGCAAACGTGTAGCTTTTTTGTGCACTTTGTTTGCAGAAAATAAAATGACAGTAATAACGTCAGTGTAAAATAAATATAGCTTAAGGTATTTTCGCGCCCGACA
>NC_068991.1:56162297-56168350 GCF_001194135.2 Octopus bimaculoides
ATATATATATATATATATATATATATATATATATATATATATACACGCGCACGCGCGCACATGAGAAGATATATACATGGGTTTTGGTATTTTATTACCGTATTACACTTGCTAGCATTATCTGCACTCTAAGTCACGCGCGCGCATAAATACATTGTACAATATACGTCCATTGTTTCTGTGTTTGTTTGTATTTCGCACATATTATCATGCTTAAGTACATGTGAACGTCCAACAAATATCCTACTTCCAGGTGTCTGTTTTAAGTTGTTCTTTCATCTTTTAATCCAGCATCCGTGACAAGAATTTTCTTCTAACTTATAATGAGCTGACGTGGTCGGCGCAAGTTCATCAAACACACCTCTCCTCTATATAGGAAAGAAATCCATGCGACAACCGATATACAGTTTGCAGACACTTGATCAGCAACAATCATCTGGCCATCATTCAGTGAAAACTCGTTCCAGATTCTTCTGCGTTTTCTTAACTCACACACGTTGATTTAAATCCATTTTCCTTTGTTAATACATTATTATCAGCAGTAACATTATCATCTTTATTCTTTTCACCATTATTAATGTTTAGCAGCATTTAGACTCATTCGAAGTTCAAATCCTGCTGGAGTCGACTTCGTCGTTAATTTGACTGGAATCAATATAAATACTAAGTCACATACTGAGAAGCATTCAATCATGTGTAATTGCTTTTACTCTTGAAAACGTACACGCACCACCAATTCCTTTCGAATAGGGCGTAAATGTTACAAAATCAACTTACACGACAAATTTGTAACATAGTGTTTAACTAAAAGATTATTATTGTACTCTCTCCAAGAAAGTTCAAGTGTTATTATTCTTCAAGACTCAAAAGGAAGCCTTGGCATAATACTATTGGAAATAATTGATATAAGAAACTGCCGCAAATATTTAGTATTCATAGACATTGTACAGTTAAACGATTATTTCTAACATGGATCCTAAATATCTGCTGAATTTATTCATTTGCATTATAAATTTAATGTCAATCGTCCAAACCGAGGCTCGAAGTGTGTGCCGTTATAGCTATGGCTGTTACATTTGCCGAACGGATTCTGCAAAAGGAGGACGGTGTGAAATTTATCGTTACTGTTTCAGACAACGGAATCGTTACAACAAAGTGCAATGTCTGAGATACAACCAGCGTTCTACACAAGGTAAGTTGGCAGCTATTAAGACGAACAAAAGAAAAAGAACATAGGTGAGAGAGTGAGAGTTTGGTTTCATTCAAAGTTCATATGATTATGACTGTTTTCTGTGTTTTTTTATTTATCCGCTTCAATAATATCGTGAAAATCAGCTGTCTTCACTGCTTTTCATCCTTTCGGGGTCGATAAAAACAAGTATCAGTTGAGTACCGGGGTCGATGTAATCGATTTATCCACCCCAGCACCCACATTGATGGCCTTGTGCCAAATTTTGAAAGCAATAATATCGTGAAATATGATAGTGAAATGGTTTTGTAATAATGTCGTATTTGGTGTGGTTTTTGTTATGAGATAATATCGTGTGAAAGACAGTCGAGTATCAGACTAAATATTTTGCGGCAAATGGATACGCTTCATTTAACGTCCTGAGTTCATACTTTCAATATCATCATCAGCCCCTGGACATCAGTCTCGAATCCTAGGATCGGTTACTCGGTTTCCATGTCGTATAAGCGACCGATATCACAACACTCTTCCTGATCTGAATGATCAGTCCGTCTCAGGGCCACTCATTTACAGTTAAATGAACTGAAGCAGCCTGAAATAGTGTTTTACTCAGGAATACCACGCACCACCCGGCCCAGGAATCGAAACCTTGTTCTTGCGATCGTGAGTGTTGCACCCTAAACGCCAGGCCACGCGCCTTAACCTGCTGAGTTCACACTTTCGGGACTGATAAAACAAGTACCGGTAAAATATTGAATACCGATTGAATTGGCAACACTTCTGTTTTAATTCAAGGTTCGATGCCAATGTAAGAAAGTTTTATGATTGTAATTTGATGCCTGGCGGTTTTTAGTTACGTCTCTAAATTTAAATTATTAGGTGATCGAATTTACCATTTATCTTGGTGTGTGTATGTGTGATTAGTGCGGAGAAAGATGATGAGGTGGATTTATCAAAGGTGACGAGAGGTGGAGATACGGGTGTGTTGGCCAGTTTCGTGGAGCTGTAACCGTTTGTAGAAGCGATAGAAGAGACAACATACCTGTGGGCCAGAGAGTAGATGTGTCTGTTAGTAATTGGATACCAATCCGCCGAGAGGTCCTCCTCCGTATGCGATTCAAGATGTTTGTTTGCGTAGCAGCAGCCCCATCCCAGAAGTGAGTGCAGTATTCCAACTTGTGCCTTGTAAAGTACCAGCAGCTGTTGGGAGATCGAATATTTCCTGTCCCTAAAAAGAAGAGTTAGTCTTTGAGATGTGATCTTAGCTTTGCAAGCAGAAACGATAGCACGCCGGGCGAAATGCTTAGCGGTATTTCGTCTGCCGTTACGTTCTGAGTTCAAATTTTGCCGAGGTCGACTTTGCCTTTTATCCTTTCGGGGTCGATAAATTAAGTCCCAGCTACCCACTGGGGTCGATGTAATCGACTTAACCCCTTTGTCTGTCCTTGTTTGTCCCCTCTATGTTTAGCCCCTTGTGGGCAATAAAGAAATAAGAATCGTTAGCACGCCGGGCAAAATGCTTAGCGGCATTTCTTCTGTCTTTATGTTCAGAGTTCAAATTCCACCGAGGTCGACTTTCCTTTTCATCTTTCGGGGTCGATAAATTAAATATCAGTGAAACACTAGAGTCGATTTAATCCACTAGTCCCCTACCCGCCAAATTTCAGGCCTTTTGCTTTAGCAGAAAGGATTATCATTATCATTACAACTTCGGCCGCACATATTGTAAAATTTGGAACAGCACAGAGAAGATTGTCATTATTTTTCATACTAATTTGCCTCTATACTTATTCTTAATAACATTCTGCTCATACAATCCTATCTTTAGGACACTTCGATGATACTTATGGCTCCTGTGAGCTTTAGCGTGTTTCTCTACAAAATTAATACATACAATGAAGGCGACGAGTTAACAAAATCGTTAGCAGTATTTCTTTACGTTCTGAGTTCACATCCGGCCGAGCTCAACTTTGCTTTTCATCCCTTCATGATCAATAAAATGAAGTACCCGCCAAACACTGGTGTCGTTGTAATCGATTTATCCTCCCCACTCAAAATCCCTTGGCCTTGAACCATGCAACGGATCGGAGACTTATTCGGAAGGAATGTTGTGATCTCGGTCACTTATACACTATGGACACAAAATAACTGGCCTTATATGAGTCTTAGAGCTCAAGAAAATTTTAAAAAAAACATATGATGAGCACTATAAAGCAAAAAATAAGATTTTCGGTTCACCGTGTCACTTGCTAGTTTCGATCTTTGGTTGGAGATAATTTCCTTCAGATATAGTGATCATAAAACAACAATATTCTTCTTCTTATATGTGATTTTAGTTCCAAATTGTTTAGTTAAAGTACCTTTTCAATATTCCTTTATTCAAGAGAAACTAGAGATCTATGTACCATACATAATGTAAATACACCGTCGATATACCAATTACTGCGGTATTTGCCCATCTCTCATGAACGTACTTTGTTAAAAAACACAAAATATCAGAGGAAGACAGAAATCTGTACCGACAGTGGCTAGCGAAAACGCCAGATGCATTTCGGTCTTTTCGGACGTTTTCAACGGAATGTACACGACAGCCTGTCTACTTTAAGTATGATACATAGATAGCTATTCAGTTTAGTACTGCCTTAGTTTCCTATACTGGATTTCAAAGAGAAATTGTTTTTAGTCTATATCACTAAACTTCGGCTAACACATTACCAAGATGAATATGAACAGACGTCATTGCCAGAAATAAATAAATGCTGCACAAACGAATCCAAAGACAATAGTTTTTATTGATGTAATAATCTCATGAATCTAAGTAAAGAGCCTACGTAGTCATTAACGATCTCTTCATTAGCATCTTGCATAAATGTACATAATGTATTTTATAGATGGTTGTGGTATTCGTCCTACAAGGAATATCGTCGGAGGTTCAACATCCACTGAAGGAAAATGGCCTTGGCAAGTCTCCTTACAGATGAAAGGTTCGGTTCATATCTGTGGAGCTGTGGTTATTAATCAAAACTGGCTGCTAACAGCTGCTCATTGTGTCTACAGGTGAGTAAACAGTTGCTCATTGTGTTTACCGGAATTTTTTTAATGATTTTTGTTTCAGGAGGCAGAGAAATGCCCATAGATGTCCTTCACTTGTGGGGCGATATGGCTGACATTCAACTTGAAGTTTTCTCAGTTGGCATCTGTAAATTTAATGCAGAAAAACTAAGGCCATAAAAGATTGCTGTTTTAGGAAGGAAGAGCAATTTGTTTTGTGTGTATTTTCTTAACTACATGATGCATTTATATACAATAGGATCATTGTTTATAGGTTTTCATTTATAAACAATAAGATCATAGGTTATAGTTTTTCAACGGACCCTTCACTGACTCACTGAATTTCCGACGGGGAGGGTAACAAACAATGAATCCTCGGCTTTTGAAATCTTGTATCCCGCCATCTAAAATGGTTTTGATGAGTGTTTCTGAAAGTTTGTTTCAAATTTTGATAGTCAAAGGAAGAAATCTTATGACTAATGTGTGTGTCTTGGCATCAGGTGTTGAGAGGCCAGGAATGTATTGACCTTTAAAAAATGGTATGTTTCATGCTGTTGTTGGTACATTACTCTGAAGTTTACTAATATGTTTACTAATAGTTGGATTAAAGTGCTGAGATCGAATCTTACTCTCTTTCTCTCTCGGTATTTTTCCTTACAGAACGGCAGCCCGTGAATTCACTGCAGTTTTTGGAGAATATGACTTAGGATGGAAATCAGGACACGAACAGTATCGCTCAATTTTTCGAACTTTCGTTGTGAGATTTTTTTTTTTTTTTACCAAGTTTGCCTTGGTGTGTGTGTGTGTGTTTGTGTGACGGTATGTGGCCCTGTGGTTAGGGTGTTACCCGCACAATTGAGAGATCGTGGTTTCAATTCCTGGACCAGGTAGTGCATTGGGTTCTTAAGCAGAACACTTCAGCTCACGTTGCTCTGCGACCACTTCGGCACCTGACGTGTGGTACGAGATGCATCTGTACAGGCAACGTCGATTTGACGGAGAGAGCGAGCTTATGTGCAGCACGAGCATTTGATTACTAGAAACAAATCATTTGTGCAGGTTGTTCAGAAAGAAATTGCAGAACCGCCATCCTTCGTCTACAGCATGTGTATATGGAGAGACCACAGCGTGCGTATATGCATATGTATGTATGTATGTATGTATTTATGTATGTATGTATGTATGCATGTATGTATGTATGCATGCATGCATGTATGTATAAATATGTGTGTGCGAAAGAGAGAGAGAGAGAGTGAGAGGAAAAGGGAGAGAGAGAAAGAGACTTACAACGAATAAAATAAAGAGTGCTCAATACACATTTCGAGTTGAACCAATGAAAACTAAATATACTAAGTGAAACGATACAACACGCTCACATACACATATAATCGAAGCACATGTACAATAAATATTCACTCGCACATATGTATATATGGATACATGTATGTATGTGTGTGTGAATATATATTAATTCTGTTTCCGTCGCTAATTAATTTTACTAAGTCTTCAGGCTATTTGAGACATTAGCGTCTAAAAAGATGCTGGTGTTCGTGGCAGCGAGATTTGACTGGCATGTGATGACCGGTGCTTCACACTGATGAGGTCCAGTAGACCGAAATTACGTGATATGGGAATTCTGGCGCCTGTGACAGATGACTCTCATCTGCTACGATCCTTGTGTGTGCTTTTATGCACCAGGCCACCCATAATAGAGGATATTTCAAGGCTAATAGCACAATATTTGGGTCTCTAACAAGACATCCATGTTAAGTTGGATATACAGATTAACTTAATTAATATATATATATATATA
>NC_068991.1:56169128-56172490 GCF_001194135.2 Octopus bimaculoides
TCTCTCTCTCTCTCTCTCTCTCTCTCTCTCTCTCTCTCTCTCTCTCTCTCTCTCTCTTTCTTTCTTTCTTTCTTTTCATTTTTTTCTTTTGACATTTCGTTTAACTTTTTTCTTTCTTTCTTCCCTTTCTTCCTTTTCGACTTCTTCGTTTCGTTTAACCAAAACTCAAAACGAAAGCACCCCTATTTCAGACCAGGCGGAAATTATCCCAACGATGTTGCTTTGGCTCAGTTGACGTCTCCAATCCAATATACAGATTATGTAAGATCGATCTGTCTTCCATCTCGATATGACAGTTATGATAACGACGAATGTTGGATTAGTGGATGGGGTGCAACCAGAGGTAAGACGTTCTTCACATTGCAGATCATAAGATTTTTGGTATTTAATTATTGGAACTGTTTTTATTATCAATAGAATAAATATAATACCTATAAAATAAAGATGATAATTGCATATGTAACACATATATGACACATATGCAATTCAAAACCACGTTAAAATACAGATCGAAACATAAGCGAAGAAAGAATATAAGAGATAGAAAAAAGATAGAAAGCACATCTATTCAACACTGTCTCAATTGGTCGGACACCACAAGAATTAACGGAACCTACAGAAGCAAGCCAACACGCACGCGGCATTACCATGGGCGATGGTGTGGCTAAGGTGTTGGAACAGCCAAGCACCCTCACAAGCATCACCTGACACCTTGGTAAGGCGATGGTGGTGATTGTGGTCGTAGAGGTGATAACAGTTGTGTTATATGTTCATATCTATGTGCATGCATAGGTATACGTATATATGAATACATCTTCACTAGTAGTACTATTTCGTTAAGCGCATCTACTAAGCAGTATGAACTGTGTTTAAGGCAGATACGCACAGCGTGTATCACTCCGCTATAGACACTGTTTGTAAACATGTCAAATAAAGTAAACACGTAGAAACATAACAATGCCTTCAGTGAGTTGTTTATTATCCCACAAAGAACAAAAGAATACATAACAAGTTGTTATCGTTGTTATTGTGGTGGTGGAGAAGATTGAGTCGGTTGGAAGAAGAGAAAAAGTTTGCTAGAGGCCTGGTGATGGATAACATTTATCACGCTTTACCATTATTTGGAATGGATGGAGAAAGAGAAATTGAGATGGAAATTCTTGTATTATTTTAGACCTGACTTTCACATCTTGGAGAGTATACAAGCTACACACTTTATATTTAATTCTTGAAGCCGCAAACATTTTTCTCGGGGGTTTCTAATTTCATGTTTTTCTTTTTGTATTTTTCTTGAGTCCTAGGTCTCATAAGGTCGGTTACCAGGTTTCCATGGTATAAATGACCGAGGTCACAACATTATTTCTGAGTGGGATACCGGTGAGTTGCAAGGTTCAAGGCCAGCAATTTTTTGCGGGAAGGAACAAATAGATTACATAGACTCTAGTACTTCACTGGCACTTTATTTTACCAATCCCGAAAGGATTGTACTAGGGCTGGTTTTAGCTGCTGTATCTAGCGTAGGAAGTCAACAGTTATGCACAGAAAAAGACAACGAAATCTGTGGAATTTTATTCTTTACGTACACAAGCAAAAGTCAAATATTGTTGTTATAACGAATGACAAATGTTGAGAGAGTTTGGATGTTATTGTCCTTGGTGTAATTGTAGCAGAGTTCAAAAAAATTAGCTGCTAATCGTTGTTTTGCTGTCGCGGGAGTTCATTATGTTGATGTCAGCTCGGTTCAGCAACTGCCTATGGATATTTGCCGTCATTCTACCGTGTCGTCTTTATTGTCTCCCATGCTCTCTCTCTGCTACAGTCCAAAATTCTCTGGTAGTCGCGATGTGTCAATTTTATGCTGATTGATGGGCTCAGAAAGGATCGCGCTAAAAATTGAAATTGTCGCTGGATCCTATTCCACACGAAATTGTGATTTTGTTGACCACGTTGGTAATATTCTAGCGAATCGCGACGTCGGTTGATTGCTGAATATTCTTGCTATAGGATGAAAAGTAAAGTTGACTTTGGCGGGATCTGAACTCAGGACATAGAGAACAAGAAGAAATGCCGTTAAGCATTTTGTCCGACATGCTAACGATTGTGCCAGCTCGTTGCTTTAATTTCATGCACACGACTCAACAAAACTGATCTTGGAACATTTCGTTCTAACGCAGAATGTTTAGCAAACTTGCTTTACTATATTCACCACTTAATAATTAAATATCTGATATTCTTAAGTTGGCACAATGCCATAGATCCGTGTGTGTGTGTTAAGGGAATGTAGTCGATTTAACTCTACATCAATGAATGGCTTGTAGCTATTTGTATCGATAAAAGACAAAGTCGACTTCGTTGGGGAATTTAAACTCGAACATGAAGGGACATAACTACATAAGTCAAGGTTCAAAACTATCGTTTCTGCTTTTGTATCGCCATATATTGATATGTAATAATGTATTTCGAATTAAACGTATAAATGTTTGAGATAAGTTATTGTTAAGAAGATTATAATATTTCAGACAACTAACCTTATCGTTATATGCGAACATTTTTTTCTTCAATATTTACATTTACACTAAGTTTCTGACGGTTTGCCTTCCGACAATCCTCGAGGGTTTATTTTTGGATATGTACGTAATATCGTAAAATGAGTTCGATATATAAATTCTTTGTTATCTAAGCTAAGACTAATAACCTTCTTATCCATTTGTCCACTGGTGCATCATATTTAGTTATTGTTGCAATTTAAAGATTGTTAATATTTAATTTTTAGTAATGAAACAACCATATTGATTTGATGTCAGCATTTGGTTTACTGATCAGGTTATCAGCAAGTGTCTAATATATATATATATATATATATATATATATATATATATAGATATAGATATAGATATATATATATACGTATGTATATATATATTTATGTGTATGTATGTATGTATGTGTGTGTATGTGTGTATATACATACATTTAGCTCTCTCTATATAAAGATGAGAATGTGTGTCTGTCTGTGTGAATCTCTAAAACTCAAGAACTACATAACCGATTTCATTCAAATTTTACACATACCTTACTTAGGGCCCAGGTAGTGTCATGGGCCAAAAAAAAAATTTTAACTTTTTGCCTAATGTGAGCCCAGAGCAATCTCTTATATCTTTCACTTTTTCAGTATTACGTGTTAAAAGCGAAACGATAACATCTCTCTATTGTAATGTCAGATACTTTCACTTTAATATTTCCTCTATTAATATTGAAACTATTATTAAAGTGAAACTATTATCTCACATCTATACAGGCATACATGCATATATATAATATATATTTTGTATATATATATATATATATATATATATATATAT
>NC_068991.1:56174371-56184892 GCF_001194135.2 Octopus bimaculoides
TATATATATATAGATATATATGTATATAAGTATGTATAAATATGTATGTATATATATATATATGTATATATATGTATAAATATATGTTTGCATGTATATATGTGTATAAATGGGTACATATATGTATGTATATGTAATATGTACACATAATATACACATATATACATGCATACATATATTCATATATATATCTACATACATATATACATATATATACATTTATCCACACACATGCACACGTTATTTCACATTGCCCCAGCCCATTCAGCTGGCAATAAAGAGTTGTACCTGTTGTTCAAAGAGCCAGCCTTGTCACATTCTGTGTTACGCTGTTTCTCCCTGAGAATTACGTTAAGGATAACACGTCTGTGGAGTGCTCAGCCACTTGCACATTAATTCCACAAGCAAGCTGTTCTGTTGATCGGATTAACTGGCACACTGAGTGCTAGTATTTGACCATTGACAAGATGAAAGGCAGAGTTGACCTCTGCGGGCTTTGAACTTTGTCATTTTTCTTGACATTTAGCTATCCATCAACTCTTAATTATTAAGTAATTAATAACATTTTATTGAAAGAAAAACTATTCTTGTTTTGTTTTTAAGGTACAGGAAGCAACCGACAACTGCGTGAGTTGAACGTGACCCTTTTGAACCCAAATTTTTGTCAGAATCTTTGGCACGGAACCATTCGTCCACCACTTCATATCTGTGTTAATTTTGGCATAAAAGGAGCCTGTTCAGTGAGTATTAAAATTATTTGATTTTATTATTAACTTATAGACGAACGGCGAACTGGTAGAGCGTCGGATAAAAATGTTTTGTAATTGTCACTACTCTTCTTGTTCAGGGTTCAATATCATCGATTTATCTCCTTCACTCAAAAATTGCTGGCCTCGAACCCTGTAAGAGCCCAGTATCACGCTCAGGGAAAGTATTCTGATCTTGGTCTCTTAAACGCCATGGAAACCAAAAGACCGACCTTATGAGTCCCTGGACTAAAAAAAAAAGAAAGGAAAAACAACACAATATCGATTTCGTATCTTTTTTGTTGCTGTCACAGTTTTCAATTCTTTTAATTTTGTTCCAATTGTTTTCAAATTTGGTGCACCGATGTAGATTATGGAAATGAAATTCGTTTTTGCTATAAATTAATAAATAAAAAGTTAATAGCTTTTAAAGTTTGCAAATTTTGGGTAATTTTAGCCGACCGTAAGCCACAGGTATATTGGTGCCTGTTTCCATAGTAACAAGACAAGGTTTAGTCTACTTAAAACTCCAACCACATGTATTGTTTTTACATGTCTATTTTCTTTAATAAGTGCCTATTTTCTGAACCTTTCGAATATGATGGAGAAATTGGAAACCGAGAAGGATACAGTTTCATACTTGCAAGAGAAAGCTGTTGTCCCTAAAAGAAAATTATATACAAAAAGACACTATGTCTGGAGACATAGTCAGTTATATCAACAACGATCTTTTGTTGGCACTTATCTTATTGAATTCCCGGAGCACGAAAACAAGGGCTACTCTAGAAAGGGATCTGAACACAGAATATAAAGAGGGATAGCTAAAAACTCGTGGGAGACAAAGGCAGACACATATATTTATACCTTTATGAAGGGCTTCCACAGATTCTATCTACCAAATTCTCTCACGAAGCATTGGTCCGAAGATATAGTAGATGACAAATACCCATGGTGCCGCGCAGTGGTACGGAACCCGAAACCAAGTGGCTGCAAAGCAAGCTTCTCAACCACACAGCCGTACCTGCGCCTACCTGTGGAACAAATAAATCTAGTCTTCTGGGATGCAACCTTAATACTGACAAAAGTCTTTGATGCTTTTGGGAAAACAGTCTGATGGTCAAAATACTCTTTTCCTTACTTTCATTGTAATATAGACACGAGGCTGATCGCCACAAACTAACCTATATTGAGTTTCAGTGGTCAATTCAAATCCTTTATTATTGTGGAAGATACAAAATGGTTAGCTGGCGGAATTTTAATCGCGCCGGACATAAATTTTTCAGCAGCATTTCTTTTGGTTTTTACGTTCTGAGTTCAAATAATGCTGTGGTCGACTTTGCTTTTCATCCCTTCGAGATCGAGAAAATAAGTACCAGTTGATGTAATTATCTTACTCATTTCTCAAAAATTGCTAGCTTTGTGCCAAAATTTAAAACTGTTATTGTGGAAGATATGACAGACTTTTGATAAATTGTATCGGTTATTTATTTTTCAGGGTGATTCTGGAGGGCCATTATCTTGTGTGCGAAAGTCTGATGGCCGATTCATTGTGGCTGGTGTTACATCTTGGGGCGACCGTTCGTGTCAAAGATATGGTTTCCCAAGTATCTACACAAATATCAAAACGTTTGTTCCATGGATTCAGAATGTAATCAAAGCTAACAGTAGAAGTCCGAGGTAACTTAGACAGAACCGAAGTTGTTTGGAAATTAAATACTTTTAACATTTCTACCTGTGTTCTTTGTCGTCATTCATTCAGTGAATCTATTACGGATCAACTAAAATGCTTTTAAAACCATTGCAGGGAGTAAATAAGCCATTTAATGTTATCAGGCTGGAGAAGCAGCACTAGGGAATGTCATTTTGTGATGTACCTCTGGCAAGTCAGGCTGGTGGAGCACATATAAATTCTTATTCATGAGGGCATATCAATTCAACATTGAAACATTTAGTAGTTGTAATTAGCACTAGTTCGTTCTCATTCATCATATTTGCCGCTGAGCTGCGAAGATTTTCTTAGGGCCGTTTCTGTAGTACGAGATATTTTATTTTTTATAGACTTTGTGAAAAGTTTGTCAGTCCCTTGTTCAACCCTCTATTACCCGGGCTTCAGACCGGCTAACAACAGTCAAGTGAAGATCAGCTAATTCAGAGAGAGAATGGGGAGAGAGAGAGGGGGAATCAGTCGAGTTTGCGATACGACTGAATTAATTTCGTAATCCAGAAGTTGCTAATATATCGCAGTGTTGCCATAACACCACTTCACGCGCTCAAATTTTAAGTTGCTTAAGTAAAAGTCGAAAGTAAACAATATTGTAAAGCAGAAACAAATGCATCAAAGAAATTTCAAGAAACTGTTGCTGTGATTTCGTTTCAATTTCTCCTGAAACCACAAAGCGTTTAGTAAACATTTGAATTTCCTTTAATCTTCCATCCCACTCAGTTAAAAAATAAATTCCTCATAATCCTGTGCACTTAACAGGCTATGGAAATAAATAAATCAACAAGTGGTTACCTCCCTTGATGCGAATTAGGTCATTCAGAGTTGCTTACCGTGAATACAAATTCGCGTTTAATATTGGTAGATGGCGCCGAGTCTGACAGTCATTTTTGATGTAACATATTTGGTATTTGAATGTAATTGAGTCATTTTCATTTGGAAACAAGGGGATATAAGAGACTGATGCTACACTGTAAATTACTGGTACTTGTCTTATGGAAATTAATAGAGAGCATTGAAATTTAGGGCTGTAGAGGAACGAAATTCAATCTATTACGTATCTGGTCCAGTGCATCCCAACGTCAGTCATCTTCTCGGCTGCTGTTGTATTAAAAGCAATTTGTCTTAATCCTTTCCGTGTCCAATGCAATTTCATAAGTTTGTCCTAAACGTCCATGCTTCATTTCAAACATAGTCATTGTTTCATACATTCTGAGTAAAATAAAGCTTTCTTTCATGCGTCCCATGTTTTTGACGTTGAAAAAAAAAAAAAAAAAATGGCAATGTCTAACATATATGGTGCACGAATGCCAGGGAAATATGTCCTGTTTATTATGTGATACACAGGACAGGTAAAGGGTTAACTGGCAGAAGATCGATTCGGTAAACTAATATGTAACTGGTGCTTAATTTATCAATCTTGTAAGGGTTAGCAATGCAAGATGATACTTGCGAAATGAGAACTGCCTCGCGATTGATTTTAAGATTTAGGGAAAATTTGTAGAAAAAAATAAAATTCTACAAATAACTTTTCCTTGCCTCTGTTTGAGGGGAATTAAATTCTGTCTTGTGTTGTTGCAAAACCGAACATTTTGGACATACTAGGGCGCTGAAAGATAAAACTGGCAGTACAGGATAGGAGTAGCAGATTTAAGCTCAGAACTGTAATAGGACAACGAAAGGGACAAGTCTGGTATTCTATCTTATGTAGTAAAGTATTTTTTTTTTTTAATACCTCAGTGTTTTCGAGCCAAGAAATGAGCTTCAATGTGGTCACTCAGCCTGTTAGAAATAGTAATGAATTCTCCCTCAAACAATATCTTTACCGTCTTACAATGGACCTAGACTTCCTGCTCATAGGAAAAAATGGGAAGGTCATGGAAGAAATTCCTTTAATCATAGATTTGGTCAGCTCTGACTGATTAGAGTTGACCTTGGGCTAAATAACAGCAACGATTGTATTTGAGCCAATGAGAAACATTCAATGTGGTCATCTGATTTACTAGAAATAGCAGTTAAATCTCCTTCAACTCAAACTGTTTTACATACACCCTAGATGGATGGACTGGTCATGTTGGGAGTGCCTTGGACTGTGGGTTTACTTGATATTGACTGGAGCTAAATAGTAATCTTTATTTCTGTGATATGAAGCCTTCAAATATCAGGTAACCAAACAGACAATAAAAATGTCATATTTTATACTCATCTTGTAGAACTATTCATCCCCATGTCAACCTTGGTCAAAAAGAATTACAATCAAAGTTGAAGCTGAGATCAATTTTTTTTTTCATTTTGAAGTATATCAAGAACTTTATTCCCTAATACATCACTCTCTAGTTAAGACATTAATGTGTGAATTGAAGGAGATTTGGCTAGTGTAGTGTTGGCTGTGTGGTAAGTAGCTTGCTTACCAACCACATGGTTCCAGGTTCAGTCCCACTGCGTGGCATCTTGGGCAAGTGTCTACTATAGCCTTGGGCTGACCAAAGCCTTGTGAGTGGATTTGGTAGACGGAAACTGAAAGAAGCCTGTCGTATATATGTATATATATATACATGTATGTGTGTATGTGCTTGTATGTCTGTGTTTGTCCCCCCCAACGTCGTTGACAACCGATGCTGGTGTGTTTACGTCCCCGGTAACTTAGTGGCTCGGCAAAAGAAACTGATAAAATAAGTACTAAGCTTCCAAAGAATAAGTCCTGGGGTCGATTTGCTCGACTACAGGCAGTGCTCCAGCATGGCAACAGTCAAAAGACTGAAACAAGTAAAAGAGCGTAGAAAAAAAACCTTGCTAAACAGTGACCCATGCAAGCTTGGAAAAATGGATATCAAATTGAGAATGGTGGTAATCATACAAAAGCAACGATGTTTGAACTCTTCAAGAAGTTAACTATTAAAAATGTACCTAAAATTAAGAACTGGATAATGATGAGAATTTAAAAAAACACAAGTGAAGCTCAGTCAGGTGATACTTTGCAAATGTTTTATTCTTCAAATATACTGTACAAATAAAAATTTTTTCTTAGATTTCACAAATATTTACGGACAGCTTCGTACAATAAATAGGAGTTGACACAGACACATGGTGATGTGACAACCAAATTATTATAACTTGCTAGGACCTGTTTTGTGGACCCACAAAATAAGGGCTCTGACAGTGATTTACAGAGTAACTGGTCTTTGTGTGAGTTTCTTTTGGATAACTAAAGCCATCAACAAACAAATAAGGAATTGCAACCAGAAGGAGATAGAGGGGAGAGAAGGAAGAGGAATTAAGTTACTTAGAGGGGGAAACATAAATAAGGAATAAACGGGGCACAGTTTTGGTATTGGCTGGTTAAATAAAGTAACCCTGCATGAATTAGGAGTTACTTGGTTAGTGTGAATCCCTGTAAAGCTAAAATGATAGCTTGAAATGGTTTCTTCATTATCTTTTTTTTTTATGCTATAATATACATGTAAAGAAGATAATACATGGTCTAATCCAGTAGCTGTTATACTGCACAAATTAAATTATTCTATAAGCAGAGCTCTTTATGAATACAATAAACATGACAGTGAGATTTCACTGCACTGTCTGCCTAAGAGCTTTAACTTAGTTGCCTTTATCTATATTTTAATTAGTGTAGCATTTCGTAGTTAGTTAAGTTGAGGCTAATGTCTAGAAATATCACTATTTTTTATTAATAGTAGTCAAGAAAAACAACGATTAAACCCTGAATGGAATAAGTTGCAGAAGGAAAGCTGTAAGAACTGAACTTCAAAAGAGAAGCACTCTTTGAGTAAACAAAAATTATGTTTAGGGAATAGAGACTAACAGGACACACCCAAACCAGGTGTTTCTAAGTAGTCCTTTCATGTTTTTGAAAAACTTTTCCAGCCAGAAATAAAGAAATATATTCTTAATAATAACACTGTTTAGGTGTGGATAAACTCTTAATTAGATAATAAAAAAAAAAAAAAAAAAAAAAAAAAAAAAAAAAAAAAAAAAAAGAAAATCTAATTATGGTGAGCAGATTACAGATAGGATTTTGTTTTTGATTTGAAATTACCCCTATCAGCAGTTTTTCCCCCCTTTCCTCTTAATCTTAAGCAGGCTTACATCTTTCAGAGAGAAAGTCCATATATTTTACTCCATCCAACCGCCCCACTCCACTTTCTTTACCCTAGTTACTAGGCTATTCTACAAATTGCATAATGTGCAATCCACTGATGCCACATGCATTATGTCTGTAGGTGAGTTTTACACTATAATAGTGCAACCCAGGAGAAATTATTTCATACTTGTCAAATACAGAAATCAATCAATCATCCAGAACATAAACACGTTCGTACACGCTCTATCAAATCAAAAAACTTTCTTATTTGGTTATAAAAGACATGACACAAACAAACATTTACATTACTGATACACAATGGACAAACACACACATAGGAGTTAACGTTTAGAATGAATAACTTACATCAGATAGCCATGTGAACCCAATAATGGGTAACATACAGAATCTTACATACCCAACATAGATAACAAAAAGATAGATGGCTGCACCAATGCTTCAGGAGAGAAACAAAGCATGATTCCAATGTGGTCAAAAAGTGGTCACTATTAAAAAACAAAACAAAAAACAACAAAAGTTGTTAATTATTGTGGCACTTTATGTAATTAGTTCTAGGGGAGCCTATTACCATACAGAAACTAAAATAGTTGCTAGTAAGCCAAAGAATCATTACAATAACAACAGACATTTATGAGGTACACACACACACACACACACACATGCAAGCATTCCACACATTTGTACAATTTTAAATAAGATTAGTTTGACTGACATGAATTAACCTAAAGGTAAAAAGAGAAAATGAGAGACATGGTTAAAATCTTTTGTGGATGAGGGTAATGATATATGTGTAAGTATGAATGAATATATCATTACACAAACATATATATTTATATATGCAGTAAACCTTAAATATCTCATCAAACTAACATATTGCTCAGATATAAGTATAGAGAGAAGAAAAGAAAAAACTATATGCATACATATATACATATATATATGGCATAAATATTGTATCAAGTATTCAAAATTCTTCATTGGTTTATAACAGTATTTTTAAACCCAACAGCAGATATATATATAAGGATAGATCGGTGGTGATGGTAGGGGAAACATGATAATAGAAATTGAGAGATTTCCAACTAAAGAGTTTTGTAATAACATTTTCTTTTTGTTTTCCTTATATATATATATATTTTTTTGCCCTTTCAGAAACAAAAAGAGTGAGAGAAAGAGGAAGAAGAAAAAAAAAATCTATAGAAATAAAAATGTAATGATTTGTTTTAGCGGTTATATAGAAAAATATATAAATAAATATTTTTGTAAAAAATAACTTTCTTTTTGTACACAGACATTAGTATATACAAATCCGAAGAAATAAAAAAAAATTAAAGTTACATACAAAAAAAAAAAATTATAGGAAAGGATTGAAAGAAAAGAAGAAAAAAAAACTTGTCAAAAATTGATTTATTGTTAATTAAAAAGGCGGTTTTAGTTCTTGCCTTTTAACGAGAATTGAGGCAGGACAGACAGTCAGACAGAGAGGGGTGGATTGATATTGATCTTGATACTACCACAAGAACCAATTCCTTTATTGCATGTGTGTGTGTCATAGAATTTTAGCTTTAGTCAGAAAGCTTTGGGAAGGTCCACTCTGATGACATCAGATCTACATAAGGAGGAACAGACTAATCAAGTTAGAAACTATTTTAGTGAGTCAAATTGATACAAGGCTGTTGGTTAAAAGATGATGTTTAACACTTGCCCATTACAACTACTCTATCTAAGAAACTCAATATATTATTCTTCATACTATGAATAGTATCATCCTATATGTGTCTGTATGAGCATATCTACATAAAATGAGATAGAGGAGTCTTCTAATTACATGCTGTAAATTTGTCTATTTACTTAAAGCTAAAGATCTGAATTTATTTTCAGTAAATCAAGAATCTTTAATATGCATGTTTGTATAAATGCATGTATATGTATACACACATATGCAAATATACTTATAGATGTGTGTGTTGTATGTGTGAAGGCATGTGACTTAATGGTTAGGGTGTTGCAGTCACAATCAACAGATTGTTGGTTCGATTCCTGAGCAAAACACTTTGTTTCACATTGCTCCAATCTAGTCAGCTGTAAATGCATAACCCTGTGATAAACTGGCCTTCTGATCAAGGGTAATGTTGACCTGCTCAGCTAGCAGCAGGGTGGCATCATTCAAAAGCCAAAAGGAACCAAAGTACATTGTGACCAGTAATGTGTTACAACATCTAATAGTCTGGTCAATGATGTGATATGTGTGTGTGTGTGTGTGTATATATATATGATCCAACAGATTCCAGTGAGGCTGGTGTTGTTCTGCGTCAGTAAGACATTATGTAGTAAAATCAATAAAAAGACCACCGTGGACTTGTAATGAGGAGAGGAAATCCAAAGTTTCAGGCAAACTCTTTCTTCAAGGGAAAAGTTGAAAGGAGAGAAATAAACGAGACACAGCAGAGTTTTACATCTCTTAGTTGTAACTAGATTTTGTTTTAACTTAAAGGATGTAAAATGCTGCTGTGTCTGATTGACTTTTTCTCTTTCAACTTTTCCCTTGAAGAAGGACTGTGTCCAAAGCATTAGATTTTCCACTCCTCATAGCAAGTGCACTCTGCTCTTTAACTATTTCTACTACATTGCATACACACACACACACACATATCTATTTATACATACATATATATGCATACCTATCTGAGCTGGAGCTACAAAATATTTAAGATTTGAAAGTAAAAGTAACTAAGAGTATAAAGATTTGTAGACAACATAAAAGATATTTAAATCATAAATCTTTAATTGGTTGCATAGTAACCAAATTATTTTGTTAGAGGTGATGAGGATGAAGGGAAATGAGAGGACACAAAACTATAAAAAAAAAGTTTTAAAAAAGCTTCCAAATGGTATTATCTATGGAAAAACTAAAACTATTTTTATATTCTGAGAGACTAGGAAGATATATATGATAGATTTATGACAGTTGGAAGTAAGGTTTCTCAATACCAAAATAGTGATTAATATTTTTATTTTGGTCACATCAAGCTCTTGTTAACTCTGAATTTTAATCTGTGAGTACACAGGATCTTCAAGAACATTACAAAGACCCTATTCTGGCTACTCACAGGTGAAACTCAGAGCAGCAAGAGACTAACTTGACCAAAATAAAATATATATAAATATTCAGTATTATTTCTGCCTCAGTTTGGACCTGTAAGATGTACATATATATATATGTAGAGAGAGATAGATAGATAGATAGAGATAGATAGAGAGCAGACAGCAGGAAATGAACAGTTTATGGGAGAATTCCATGAAAGCAATTGAAAAAATTGCTGCTGAGTCATTTTAATTTGAACACACAAAAACAACAACGACCAAGACAATAACATCAACAACAACGTTAGCAGCAATACCCGTTATGGAGACGTTTTTCACTTACAGCTGCAAAGATTTATTTATTTCTCCAGTTGCCACCTGATGCTTTTTGCCTTTCTTCTTCATCGTATTATTATTATTATTATTTTGTTGCTGCTATTGATGACAAAAACAAAACATACTGAAACACTTACATACATGCAAACATACATACATACAGACACACTATTCATTCGTAAACGTTTACATATGTGCAGAAACATTATATTTCCAGGTATTAAAAAAAAAAAAACATTTAATCCGTAAATAAAATTTACACAAGACTTGATTTCTTTTTTGGCTTTGTTTTTGCATATACTTTTCTTTTCCAGATCCACCACAGGGATTCAATCATTTCGCTTCATTTTTGTTTGTTTTTAGCTGGCTTATTTCACTTTGAGAGATGAACTGACTTAGTCATCCACTAACGAGTATACTCACAGTTTAAACCGACTCTTTGGTAAGGGAGGACGTGGTTGTTGGATTGGGGCTGGGGTGGGTGTTAGAGCAGAAATGGTTGAAGGAATTAGTGG
>NC_068991.1:56185341-56186832 GCF_001194135.2 Octopus bimaculoides
ATTTTAAACCTTTTTTGTTGAGCCAAAACAATGTGAGATATAAGAAACGAGAGAAGTCAGTGGTTCATACTTTTGTCTTGTATTTTGATATTTCGAGGTTAAAACCTCTTCAAGAAATTTTCAGAGATTTAATGTTTTGAGCCGGTTTTTCTGCTCTGCAATACAAACCAATGAATAGGATTAAAGGATAAAGAACCTTCCTGAGTAATATAGACTCATAGGACCAATTTCCAGGTTTTTGTGGATGAGATGCCAGTTCATTGCAGGGTTATTCATTTTCACCAGCTTAGTGGACTGGAGCAACATGAAATGAAGTGTTTTGTTCACGAACACAACAAATCACCCAGTCCAGGAATTGAAACCACAATCTTACGATCATGAGTCCAACATCCTAACCACTAAGCCATGCACCTCCACACAAACTAATATCTTATATTTCTTATAACTTGCATTGTTTTGGCTTTTTTCTTTTAAAATCAAAAGCTTTTAATCTATATCAGACACTGCTTCATGTAAACTACACTACTCTAATATATGTGTGTGTGCATGTGTACACATACACAATTGTTATATATATACACACACACACACACACACACACACACACAGGTGTATATTTATCAAATGTCCCTTAAGTTAAAGGCTTTGCATCAGTTTCCTGATATGATGGTGCCGGTGTAAAAACAAAAAAGCTCATGGATAGGATGCCAGTCACGTTAGGTAAGATATCCATTAAAAAAAACCTGGTATCTGTTACTGATAAAATGGTGAACGAGGATTGATGTAGAGTGAAGTGTTACTATCCTTATGAAAAAAATGCAAGAAAGCACTCCAGCAGTGAAATTTGAACTCTTTGACCTACACAGGAGGTCAGCCAAATATTTGTACTCATACAGCCATTGTGCAGCTCCTTTATATAACACACATACACAAGCACAAACAGGAAAGAGATGGTTGATGGTGGGAAGGTGGGTGCCAGTTAAAAAAAGAAAACAAACAAAAATTGCCTTATTTTTCTGAATTTAGGTGGGTGGGGTAGGTGGGGGGAATAAAATGGAAAGTAAAGAAAAGAAACAGCAACATAAACACCCCTGCCACTGCCGCCATGTCCAGTTTTTTTTTCCCCTTCTTATTTTGCCATTATTTGCCTTTTGAAATACCCTGCTCAAACCATCAAACATTTATGGTCTTTACCCAGATATAGAATCATTTTTTTCTGTTTTCCTTTTATTTATTGTTTTTAATATCTTTTCTTTTTCTTCTCTATCATCCTCATCATCATCTTCATCAACTATAATTTAAAAGGAGAGGAAGGGGGGATGAATAAGAAACAACAACAAAAAAGTTTTCATTTGTAAAACATCACAGCTCTCTTTTTCTTTTGAAAGAATGGAGACCTACATTACAACTGTAGGAGACCAATGTATGTATGCTTGCATGTATGAGTGTGTGTGTCTGTATGTATGTATGTATATATATATATATATATAT
>NC_068991.1:56186933-56191079 GCF_001194135.2 Octopus bimaculoides
GCCACCATCAAACATCAAAAGTCCAGTTATCTGTGGTAGAGAGACTGTGTTGTAAATTGTTCACTGTAGGTTCCATGACATGGTACTGTAGTTGTTGTTGTTGCTGTTGTGAATGCAATGGAATGGTTGCAGAGGATGATAAATGATTTAAGTCTGTTCTTTGGCTTGGAAGAGATGAAGACAGCAAAGGTGTCTGCTGTGTTACAGTTATTGTTGTTGCTGGTGTTGGTGTTTTTGATAAAGATGACGTTGATGAAGATGAAATAGAGGATGGATGACAAGGTGGAGATAGCTGTTGTTGTTGCTGTGAATGTAACTGTTGTTGTTGTGACAATAAGTGTTGTTGCTCTGGTGGGAGGTCTGTGGGCTCAGCTGACTGCTGTTGTCTTGACGACGATGGTGATGTGGAAAGAGTCTCGTAGGGGGGAGGGGGAGGTATATTTACAGTTTTGTCAGGACAAGATGGCAGAGGAGAAGAACAGGGTCGGTTGTGGAGGTAATTGGATGAAGGACTTTTGCACTGGACTTGTGGCATCACTGAAAATAGATTTTAAAAATCAGAAAAAAAAAAGATCAGTTGGTCGTAAAATTAAACGTTTAAAAAATATTTTGAATATTTTTTTTTTAATGGATGAAACTCATCAACAAAGGTAAACAAAAATAAGTCATGTCAGAATAGCAAAGCGAGTTAGCTCCCTTGAATAATAAATTACAAGCTAAAATGCCGAAATATTTTCTCTTATACCAATAAATTCTACAACTAATTAGGTTCACATACTGATTACTAATATGAATTACTGACACTGGAACATAGCTACACATTTTTAAAGGAACGATGAAATATAGTGCCAAATGGTTGGGATAACCTCAGCAAAATGAGACTGTAGTTTTCCTGTATGCTTAGCAGTTTAAAACTATGTGATAGTTATAGCTATCACTAGCAAATTTGCAGAACTTTTGCTTAATTGCTTCAGGTATCCATGTAGTCATGAGCAAGCATACACAACAACTTAGTCTTCCCACACCTGGTGGGTAGATTTGGAAGAACATAATGTGGTTTGCTAAGGCAAAAAAAAAAAAATACATGTGTCATCCAGTCATGGAATTGAACTCATGGCCTTCTGATTGTGAGCTCAATACTTTAACCACTAAGCTATGTTGCTTCACAGTCTAAAACTATTTTATCATTTTACTTAAATTGGTAAAGACAAGTATTGTCATTCCTCAATATGACGTGTTCTAGTAACAAATTAATGAGAATGCAGCAAAAATTGAGGAAAATGTGTGAATAATAATAAAAATAATTAAAGTTTGCAGAAATATTTAGTAAATACAGGCAGCAGACCAGAGATTGTGAAGGAGAGCAGTAGGTAGGAGTTGATCTAAAAGACTCCAAGTACTTGGTTGGTTGGTTCTTTATATTTTTCAACCCGCCAGTGAAATGTGGAGAGATTTGAGGTCAGAAAGTAAAGGGAGATAACTACACACAGCAAGGTATTTTAAACAGTTGAAGCATTGATTCCGTCAGTCACTGCCTAATACATTGTAGGACACATACCAAACTAATTGATAGAGGATTAATAAAAAATAAAAAAAAACTTGGGATAATCCTTCAGCTTTTCTGGTCTCTACACTTGTAGAGTTGAGTAAGAAGTTACATGAGAATTTATAGAATTTCTTCACAGAAATAATGTTGCAACTGAATATCCATCCATCTATTTTTTCCACTAGGATAGTCTTTAGGAGCCTCTTCAATAGGATCTTGTCAAAAGCAACAATCATTACACTTTCCAACAGAGATTGTGGATATTATCAAACTATCTCATTCTTAGTCTACTCCCAGATCTTCCTGCCAGTTGGCTCAGCTCGAAGCATCTGCCATGTGACCCTTTTCTATGCCATTCTAACTGCATGTTCATAGTACCAGAGCTGTGACCTCTCAATGTGGAGTAGCAACTTGGCCCTGATCACTGGGTAATGCATCCTGCTGAGTAACGTTACTCCGGAGATTCTTCAGAGGAACACTATTTCAATCGCAATTGAATATTCCACACAGAAACAATACTGTGGACGAAACCACTGGCAAGCAGAATGTAATGGACTGAGTTATTGACGTGTTGAATAAATTACACTTAGCTTTCATCATCGTCATTTAACGTTCGTTTTCCATGTTGGCATGGGTTGCATGTTTGACTGGAGAGCTGCACCAGGCTCCTGTCAGCTATTTTGGCATGGTTTCTACAGCTGAATGCACTTCCTAATGCCAATTACTTTACTGTGTACTGGATGCTTTTTATGTGGCACCGGCAACAGCAGGATTACCAAATAACTTGCAAGACAAAAGACCTCTTGATTGAGAGAAGGCATGGAACTGAGGGAAGTGGCGGTGTGCTCAAAGGACAGAGATAGTCATTTTGCTATAGAGGAGATACCTGGCTACACACCAAATGGTAATTAAACTAGGGTGTTGTTAACAATAGCTCACTACTTCAGAAAATTGAGAGGGAGTAATTTCTTCAATAACTAAATGATCATGGAACACCAGATCTTTTCTTCCAAGAATGTTAACTCTGAAATTTTATTGCCAGCCACATTTTTCTATATCACTGTCTAAACTGTACATCAACCATATCTGTCTGATCTGAGTTATTGGTCTCTGCCCTTCTTTATGGTTGAACCATTGAAAAAAAAAAAAAAATTCCCAGTAAAATCCCTTCAAAAATATATATCCTAGTATGATTTTATTGGAAGTGAAGTGTGAAGCAAAGTATAGGGTACAAACCTTGATCAGTCTCCCACGAAGTTCCAGGTGGTTGAGAACCATGATATCTGTCTGCAGATATACTTTCTGGGCCTACCCTGAGGTAAGCTCTGCGCAAACTAGCAGGTGATGTTCCTGGTAAAGCAGGGAATCTGTGTATCCTTTCAATAGAATCAGGTGGGCAGTCGCTGTCAACGAGGCTGTCAGGGCACGATGTCTGTGGATGGAAGGTCTGCATTGTCGAGTGATTGGTGGAATGTTCTGCAGAGTTGCCGCCTGTATGAGTACTGCTAGTGCTGCGAGAACTCTTTAAAGTGTCACTCTCACTGTTTGGACAATGTAAACTCGATATACTATTACCTGCCACAAAAGAAATAGTACAGAATGTTAATTAACAGAAACAAAATTAAACTGTTATGAAATCAATCAAGTACTTGGAATCTTATTGTAGTAACCAACGTTTGTTGTTGAGGAGCTTGAATAAGGGAAAAGGAGATAGAACAAAAATACCACTATGTGTCCATGGTAGCAGTTTCTCTTTACTATCTTTAGTTGTGGAATTATGTTAATTTTTGCACCTGCCTTTTCTATGTTGGCACAGGTATTTATGTACATATACACACACACACCAGACCCCAAAATGAAGCTGAAGGCTGATTTAAAACCAGGATAATTCTTACTTTATTTTCAACCCCGTTGCATCTTGAAAACCAGAATTTCTGCTATTTCACATCCAGAGGTCGACAGATTCCTCCTTTGGAGTTTAAGCTTCTGTCATTAGTCTGGCTCTTCAGCTGAATATCTATTTTTTTTTTAATACAAACATTAACAAAGACTACATTCTTCTCAAAAGTAACCACATTGGAAGATTATTGTGTGTGCGTATGTGTGAACCCTTTTACTGGTTCCATTTATGCTGAGGCAGGGTACTGCCTTTAACATTGGCTCCAGTACATTTGTACTGGAGCCAATGTCTGATAGAAACATTTGGTCATGGGTCACAAAGCATCTTATTTAATAAACGGTTTATTCCTCATTTTGAGTCCTTTATTTGAGAGTAGCTTCAAGTTCATAACTGGTCTCTCAAATTTGTGTGAGTGAGTATGTGTTGATTTGAATGTGTAAATAACATAACATTTAAATATGAACTTCATCTTGAAGCCTACCGTTTCTGTAGACTGTTGGGTGTAAAAAGACAGTTGTGAACAAAATTTGGGTATGAAAGACATTTCGGCTGTCTGAGGAATGACCATGTGTGGGGGTGGGGGCTGCTTTGACAAACTTGACTAAAATTATGGGATGTAGTATGAAAAATACTGCAAAGAGAGGTGTGTGCATACAAGACAGAGAGAGAGAGAGAGAGAGAGAGAGAGAGAGAGAGAGAG
>NC_068991.1:56191413-56192249 GCF_001194135.2 Octopus bimaculoides
GAGAGGAGGGGTGGGTGGGAACAGAGCAAGGAAGAGGTGTAGATGAGCAGGAGGTGGGGTGGGGTGGGATGGATGGTGTTGGAGCAGGGGGGGGAGGAATTCCTTCATTGTTGAATCCCTCACCAGAACAACCTTCTTCATCCAGTAGCAACAAACATATCTGTTTATCCTTTAACCATGTGATGTTAGAAAGAAAGGGGCTATGAAAAGAGGGAGAGTGGAGTTAGGGAATTGGTGGTGGTGGATGAGTGGGGAATGAAGCAAAGAAGACAAGGGAAGAAAGCAAGGGTGTAAGAAAAAAAAAACAAAAGAAAAACAAAAACCCTTGATTAGGCTGTGATATGTTTGTTACATAGCTTCCAATATAAGTAAAGGGGCTTCAGTGTGGTAGTAGCAATAACAGCTGTAATAGTAATGATAGAGATAGTAGTAGTAGTAGTAGTGGTGCTGGTAGTGAAAGGGTACTGGGTGTCGTGAGATGTGAGAGATGGGTTGTGGAGAGAGAGAGAGAGAGAGTGATGAAAGGATGCTTCCAGAACTAGCAGAGTCTTCGGTGAGACGCGAAAGAGCTGGCTCCTGTTTTCCTAGTTATGGTTCCGCGGACAGTGTTTTGTCAGGCACTCGATCAATAATACAGATATTGCCACAAATATTTAAAAAGTAAATAATGAGCAGAAAGTTGAGGAAACTTAGTGAAAACAGAAAGAGAGATGAGGAATTTGCAGATCTTTTTTTTTTTTTTTTAGTAAAACAAACGTTTATGTAGAAAGATAAGTTATCTCTGACTGACTATCTGTATTTGTACATCACCATGTGTGTATACACACACACACACA
>NC_068991.1:56193353-56194308 GCF_001194135.2 Octopus bimaculoides
TAATAATAATAATAATAATAGTTTCAAATTTTGGCACAAGGCCAGCAATTTTGAGGGAGAGGTTCAACTGGTATTTATTTTATCAACTCCAAAAGAATGGAAAGCAAAGTCAACCTTGGCAGCATTTGAACTCAGAATGCAAAGACAGATGAAATGGCACTAAGCATTTTGCCTGGTATGCTAATGATTCTACCAGCTTGTTGCCTTAATAATAATAATTCCTTATATAGGCACAAGGCCTGGGACTTTGGGATTCAACAAACCCAAAACTTGAATTGATTTAACCAAATATCACAAAACATTTTGTCAATCAGTAACTCCTTCAATTATTCCAATCCAATATCCAGAATGAGGGATTGACTGAATCTTGCAAGTATTGGGTGGGGTGGGATGCCTTGTGAAATCTATTCCAGCTCTTTGTATTCAGAACTGTATAGGCATTGTCTTTCCCTTGGGCAGTGTTTAGCCTTCTGCACATAGAAAAAAACAACAAAAAAGACCTTGTCAGGACAGCACCTTGCAGAGGAACTTCCTGGTGGTACAGATATTCAAACCAACTATGCTGAATGACAAAGGGCTTTAGCATTTTAACTGCTTTACAAACTTTATCATTATGCAGCAAGGTCTTGGACCATAATGATGTTGTTACGTAGAATTTTAATGGATGGCGTTTCAATTTGAATATGAATACTTAAAAATAGTAGTGAGACTGGAAGGGTTAAGCACTAACTTTAAGTGTAAACTTTTCCCCAACCCTATACCAACACATGTTGGTATCAAACAGTTCTCACACACACACACACATTTGTTAGAGAAGTAACATAAGATGTGAGGAACAGTATAGGTTCACTTCATAAATTTCAGCAAGTTTTGAAGACATACACACTCATATTATGCACATATATACAAGAGAGAGAGAGAGAGAGAGAGAGAGAGAGAGAGAGAGAGAGAGAGA
>NC_068991.1:56195201-56196075 GCF_001194135.2 Octopus bimaculoides
TAGAAGATGAAATAATAAATAAATCGCTTTGCAACCACATGGTTTTGAGTTCAGTCCTATTGCATGGCAACTTGGACAAGTGTCTTCCACAATAATTTTAGACCAATCAATATTTTATGAGTGAATTTGGTATACAGAAACTGAATAAAAGCCTATCATATATATTATACATCATCATCATTTAACGTCTGCTGAGTCAGATAGCTGCATCAGGCTCCAATCTGATCTGGCAGAGTTTCTACAGCTGGATGCCCTTCCTAACGCCAACCACTCTGAGAGTGTAGTGGGTGCTTTTACGTGCCACCGGAACGCGGGCCAGTCAGGCGGTACTGACGATGACCACGCTCAAATGGCGTTTTTTATGTGCCACCTGCACAGGAGCCAGTCCAGTGGCACTAGCAACGACCTTGCTCAAATGTCTTTCACGTGCCACCGGCATGTATATTTATCTTTACCGCTATATTTGCCCCCCACTCACTGCTTAACAACCAATCTTGGTTTGTTTATATCCTTGTAGCTTGGTAGTTTGGCAAAAGTGACTGATAGAAGAACCAGAGTCTTTGGATATACTTCTATCATATTCCAATCAGTTTAATTCTATTTCTGGATTCCTTTTTAACTACAATTAAATCTCATATGATAAAAAAAAAACCCCCAATTATTTTTGTTTTAATCTGAAGAGACATTCAAGCGAGAGCTGTCAAGTACTTCAGTTGAGCAACATTCCATAACAAATAGTTTATTACTATTGAATGTGTTTTAATAATCAGGACAGATACAACAATTATTTCAAATTCGGTTGTTAACCAAATCTGTAATCATCAATGTACGATTTATTTATATAGTCTCCAGGCAGAAAGAAAGACAACAGTTA
>NC_068991.1:56196670-56207182 GCF_001194135.2 Octopus bimaculoides
ATATATATATATATATATATATATATATCCAAAGAATAAGTCCTGGGGTCGATTTTCTCGACTAAAGGCGGTGCTCCAGCATGGCCATAGTCAAATGACTGAAACAAGTAAAAGAGTAAAAGAGTATATAGTAATGTTGGGTTTACTGACAAGAGGAGGGCATGGGTGGAGCAGGTTTATTCAGGTCCAACAAGACAATGAATCATAACATGTGACTTACATAATAAGTGCATCTGTTACCTGCATCAGTGGGGGTCAACCTGTCAGCAGATTGAACCAATGAGGAAAGCTCTATACAGCAGCTCTCAGTTGGCTAAAAATAGTAGTCAAACAAACTATTGAAAACTGTCTCTTTGTTAAATAAATAGTGTAGTGCTTAGTGATAGATAAACCATGAACTCCTCCATTCATTTGGTTTTAACCCTTTAGCATTCAAACTTGTCATATCCTGCCCAAATATTCTATCTGGTCAGAGCTGGCCTTTCACACTTACCCTACAATGTCATTCTAAAAATATACAATCACATCAAAATTTCAAAGCTATGAGACAATTGCATGATCAATTCAAAATATAGTGAGTAAAATAAGCATCACATTTCGAAGAGTATTCTGAGTGCTAAAGGGTAAAACTGACCGTTGATTCAACCAACTACACCTCTGTTTTAATCTCTAACAGTTTACTGATTCCCAATAACATTATTCGAAGCTCTAAAGCAGCACCGAGTTTCAGTCTGTATAATACACACCATGCCAATATTGAACTTTCTAAAATGTTCTTTCCCCACTCTTTAGCATTCAGCTATCAAAATGTAACTGATTGAAGAGATTACAGAAGGTGCAACATGGTATCGGGAGTGGAGATATGAGCAATGCTATACCAATACTGTTAGATCAATTATCTCACTCTTAGCTAAACCAGACTTTGTTAAATAACACCACAACCAACAACAAATTATTGTTGCATGTATTTAAAAAAAAAGTTTCAGGTTTTCTCCATTGCCTTGCTTGCAATACAACATTAACAAAGGAACTTTTACAGATTTGCTTCTTTGACTCAATATGACAACCAGATCTCCCTTTATTGAGCCCTCTTCCATATTTCAAATGATCACCACCTCAAGTCTCTTCTGGCATCTATTCACCTTTATTTCTTAACTTTATCTTTGTCTGAACAACAACTATTAACCATGGAAATATAATTTCAGTCACTGAGTAATATAACTGGAATATTTTGTCATTCCTCACTACAACAAATATGTGTGTGTGTGTATTTGTGTATATGTAAGAAGTATGTACATGCTTATCTGTCTCTCTCTCTCTCTATATATATATATATGTATCATTATCATCAATAGTTTAACGTCTACTTTTCCATGCTTGCATGGGTCAGATGGAATTCAGAGGCAGACTTTCTGCAGCTGAATGCCCCTCCTGTCATCAACCCATGACTATTTACAAGCAAGGTCATATTTGCAATAAAACAGACCACAACAAATAACTGTATCTACGAATGCCTGTGATGTAGTCAAAGTGTCAGAAGGAGTAGAACATACCAAACCACCATATCAGTTCCCTTCATACACCACTAAATGGTATTACCAATTCTTTCCTAAATTTCCTGCATATTGTTTTCCACTAAGCAAGGGGATCTTTTTTTTTTTCACTTGCAAATATCCTAAAAACCAAAATAATTTTGCTTGCTGTAAAGACAACACTTTTTATATCTCATAGATTTTGTGAAACGGTTTAGGATATCAAGTTTTGAATTAAATTTAACCAAAAATTGTCTTGCCTACTAACTGTTATGTCATCCATTAAACATTGTCAATATGTCTCCAAAATAAGCAAAAAGGAAGAAAAAAATTACACTTTATAAACAGATTGATTTATTGTCTTTGTGACACTAAAAATACAAAATCTCTACTGTTTGTCAGTTCTGATTATTAGAAAATCTAATAACAGACTACCTATTATAATCATATCAATCTACCACCAACTTTATGCCAACCTCTCCACCTCTATTGATTATGTGTATGTGTAAAAGCATACATATATACACAGACATCTGTACACATCATATGTATGTGTAAAAGCATACATACATACATACACACATACACACAGTTTTTGTATTCGGTTTGGAAGATTCTTGAAGTGAACTTGTGTGCTGAAACAGAATTTTACTGTCTCTCAAGAGGGTCTTTATGCCAATAATAAACACACACACTGGCTCTGTTTCATTTCTGTTATTATCATTAATCAACTAGTTAACCATTTGATAAATTAACTAATCGGTTGTTTGGTCAATCAATCGATCAATCAATCACTCAACTAGGTTCATCAGAGTCCTTTTATCATTATTGCTAACCACATCAATGATGTATCCTCTCTACTCCAGATCTGTCCTGGAGCCAATTCACTAATTGATTGACTGAACAATTAACCAAATAACTGAGTAGTTAAATACACACACACACACATATGCATATATAGATATTATAGATACACATACGTATATGTAAATGTGTGTATATGTATGTGTTTGTATAATATATATATATATATATATATATATATATATATATATATATACACACATACATACATATGGATTGGTATCAAGATATCTTGAATGTGGTGAAGCGAGATGTAAATAGCAAGAGAAGATAACTGATGATATAACTGGGAAAGTAAGGGAATTCAGTTATGAAGTACTTACTTGCCCCAGCAAACTGATATTGATATCCAGTCACAGTGAGATGGGCATCACTAAAGCCTCCATCCTTATCGGCAGCAGAGTTATACCCTGAGCTGGCCACTTCAGGTAGAGTGGTCTCATCTACAAACATGATTAGAAGTGGAATTTAAATAGATGACTACCAAATGACAGTGAGAAGGAAGGGAGTCGGCAGAGAGAATAAAGCAGATGTGGTAGCTGAAGCTTAAGGAGATTGGAAAAGGTTTTAAGGCTAGAGGTTTTTTGGTAAGGACTATTTGATATTAGTTCTATATTTAAGAGATGAGGAATTATTAACATTATTTACATTTGACGGATATTTGTCCTCATCTTGTTTGTTGTTAACACAACGTTTCGGCTGATATACCCTCCAGCCATATGCCTACTGGCATAGTGGTTAAGAGCGCGGGCTACTAACCCCAAGGTTCCGAGCTCGATTCACGGCAGCGACCTGATTAATAATAGTAATAATAATAACAATAATATAATAATAGTAACATCGTTAGGAATGAGAACCCAGGTTCGAAATTTCCCCAAGACACCTGACGAAGGCTGGAGGGTATATCAGCCGAAACGTTGTGTTAACAACAAACAAGATGAGGACAAATATCCGTAAAATATAAATAATGTAAATAATATTTGATATTAGTTGCAGATGATAAAGAAAAAGTTGTTAAGGGTTCTGATAATAGACTATATATTTATTTTTATTCAACACTTTATAAATATGAAAACAAAATAACAAAACAAAAAAAGTGTGCATGAAACTGCTTATAGAACTTAAACTATGCTAATCTTTGCACCAAAATAACAAAGCACACCCCTTTCCATTCAAGTCAGTGCTTATAAAGTGCCAGTATGCCAGTAACATTGTTTATCTCTCTCTCTCTCTTCTACTACACAAAGTCTCTGCTATTTCACAATGCTTAACTCTTGGTTATATAAAGCTGTGTGAAGGTGTGTGGCTTAGTGGTTAGGTTACTTGACTCACAATTGTAAGGTCATGAGTTCAATACCTGGCAGCACGTTGTCTCCTTGAGCAAGACAATTTACTTCACGTTACTCCAATCCACTCAGCTAGCAAAAATGAGTAGTATCTGTAATTCAAAGGGCCAGCTGTGTCACACTGAATCTACCTGAGAACTACATTAAAGTTACGTATGTCTGTGGAATGCTCAGCCACTTGCAAATTAATTTCAAGAGCAGGCTGTTCCATTGATTAGATTAATTGAAACGCTTGTCGTTGTAACCGATGAAATGCCAGTTAATTCATAAAGCTGTACAAATATAACTTCAGTCTCTCTTTATTCAGTTATTGTTCATTATTTAATTCAGAAATTCTCAGTGTTATTATGATTTCGTAAAAGACTTTCGGTTTTTTTACTAACAGTGATAAAATGTGTTACATTCTTAAAAGTTGGGTTACAAAATTTTTTTTTAATGCTTGACATAATTACTAATTTGCAACAGAAAACAGCAATAGTCAACTGGTAGAACTACAAAAATATATCTATTACTTGCCGAGTGAGCAGATTACAGCACTTATCTGGCAAGAAATAAATATATGACTTGTGTCCTATCAACATTTCTTCTGTTTTAAACTGGGCCTTATAATAGTCTCTAACATCAAAAGTATTTTTCTTTTTTACTACTTATATTCCATCCAATTGTCAAATAAATTTTCCACACAATTTTTACAATTGTCACAGAAAAACTTGGAAGTTCAGTTGTCAAAGAAAAAAAAACCCTCTTAAAAATCCAGTTTTGATTATATTTTGATATATTATATGCACACTGAATTCAATTACTATCATGAAAACCAAGTAGAGCTTCAAGATTTCACTAATTAACCTCAGAGGTCAGAATTGAAACCTGGAGATTCAAGTAATATATTAACATATTGAAACAGATAAAGCTAATTTTGGGAAAAAAAACTTATAATTATATAAGCAAATAATAGAATTGCTAAAGCAGTTGAAATTTACATCAGTAAACTGTTCACATGGTCACACTCAGTCTAAATATACTGACACATGTATCAGCTAATCACATGGAAAGTCAAATCTCACCAACTCCAATGAGGATATAGCATGAGTCTTATGGAACACAAGTCCTACATAAATTAAACACAAACACTGAAGAAAGTAAATGTCATAAAACTGTCTTTTGGAATATCAAACAATGACTGATAAGTTATTGTTCTTTGGACCTGGCATTAAAACTGCTCTTGATGATGGTGATGGTTGTGGTAACAGTGGGTAAATTAAAAAGTTTTATGTAGAGAAAATACAGTTTGAAACTACCTCTTTCTAGCAACCCACATAGAATATACAATTATAAAACGATAACAAGTGTGATTAAATGAGACTGTGTGTGTGTGTGTGTGTGTGTGTGTGTGTGTGTGTGTGTGTGTGTGTGTGTGTGTGTGTGTTATGTAGGAGGAGTTTACAGGCAAGATTATGGGAAGAATGACAAAGAAAAGTGAGTCCGTGAGAAAATACGCCGAGAAAGCACTAGAAACAAGGGAATGAAAATTAAAATAATGTGGGAAATTTCAGAAGCTTTAAAGAGTAATAAAGTAGTAAAATGTGAAATGAGTCCAGTTTCAATGTGACTGAACAAACATTGTTTTGAAGCTGATGAAGAAAAAAAGAAAAGAGAATGCGAAGAAATAATTTCTGTGAAGTGAGAGAAAAACGAGTTTTGTTTGTTTCAAAGTTTTCTCTTTGATTCAAGATATAATTAACATTAGCTCTCTTCTCTTACGAAACTGAAGTAATGTTGAACAACAGATTACAAATGGTTTCTACTCATACTCAGTACTCTGATGACAAAATAGCTTATTAAGAACAAAAATGAGGGAAAAAAATCTTTGAAAGACCCCTTAGATCATAAGAAAAAAGAAAAGTAGTTATGTATATTACAGTACGGGGAGGGGGGAAGTCACTTACTTTATATACGTGCACAATATTAACCCAATAACAAACAGAACAGTGGAAGAAGGGTGTTAGGAGTACTAAATCAGAGTGTGTTGAACAACATACTAATAAGGTAATGTGGGATATGGTTATAAAATAAACACCATATGTTTACATGACAGTATATTACTAAGTGTATTGTCAGAAAATATGAAAGAAAAAAAAAAAGAAAGTAAGAGTGTGCAAGTAGCTCAGCCAGAGTGTACATGTCCCTCCCTTATCAACATGAATGAGAGAGGGAGCAGAATGAGGAGACAGGTAAAAAGAGATACCAAAAATAAGGAATGAACCATTTTGAGGAACAGAGAAAAAAATAAATAAATAATAAATAAAGTTTAGAATTAGGCAGAAGAGAAAAATGTCCCAATTATCATATTTTTAATTAAGAGGTGACAGCTAAGAGAAAAACATGGTGGACTGGATATGTTCTTTTAAAAAGCTGTTTCTGGAAATTTTTGTTGTTATTGTTTAGACCTCTCTCCACCAACCCCAGTGAAGTCAGATCAGAGGTTTTCCAACTGCGATATGACATAGTGCATCTAGGAGTACATTATTCGATATGCTCTTTACGCCCCCCCCCACCAGATGGTAGGGTGTGATTTAAGGGGTACTTGGATGGTATTTATAGCAGGTTGAAAGCAAATGTATTGAAGCTCTGTCAATGACTTGTTTCAAGTTATTTGAGAAAAGTTTGAGATTTGGAAGCAGACAGAGAGAAAAATATGTCTTAGCAGACTAATTTAGATATTTCAGTTAGGCCCCCTCCAAAATAATATGGTGGATATTAAGGGATAATAGTTTCTGATAATCTTTAAGAAAAATATACATATTCCCAGCATGATTGCAGTCAAATGACTGCAACAAGTAAAAGAATAAAAGAATATATATTTGTATAGGTGCAGGTGTGGCAAGAAGTTTGCTTCCTGACCACATGGTTCCGGGTTCAGTCCCACTGCATGGCACCTTTGGCAAGTGTCTTCTACAATAGCCTTGGGCTGAACAAAGCCTTGTGATTGGATTTGGTAAAAGGAAACTAAAAGAAGCATCAGATGTGTATGTGTGTGTTTGTATCTGTTTGTCCCTCATCACTGCTTGACAACTGGTGTTAGTGTGTTTACGTCCCTGTAAACTAGCGGTTTGGCAAAAGAAACTGATAAAATAAGTACCAGGCTTAAAAAAAAAAAAGTCACAGCCTAATGACTTCAAGAAGTAAAAGATAAAATAAAAAGGATATATAAATACATTATACGTGTAAGGTTAAGAAGCTCCCTTCCCAAGTGAACTTTTAGTGCCTTCTGCTATAATCTTGAGAGTGAATTTGGTAGACAAAAACTGAAAGATGTCTGTTTTACATACACACGCACACACACACATGTAGGTATGTTGTGTGTGTAAAAGTGTGTCTGCGTATGTGTTTAATATGTGGGCTCTACAAAAATGACTGAACAGTGTTGTTGTCACTTTTGTCAACAAATTGCCTGCTTGCTTTGCACCTTCAATTATGTGTAGAATACAGGATCTCATACTTGAAAAACAGAAAAGGGGTTGAAGACAAGAAGGGCATCTGGCTGGAAAACAATGCCTCAATGATATATTCACCTAACCCATGCAACCATGGAAAAATAGATGTTAAAAAAAAAGAAACGAAACCTTTCGTCATTTGGCACAAAGCTACTCCCCTTCAATACAACTCCCAACTCAGTTGAGGAGTCATGTCTTGCAAGTTACTTGGTGACCCCACTGGTGCTGATGCAACATAATATATAAAAAGCATCTCGTACATTTTTTTAAGTGGTTGGCATTAAAAAGGGCATCAAGCCATAGAAACCAGGCTATAACACAGTAGTGTTCTGGCTTGCCAGTTCCTGTCAAAACATTCAACCATACCAACATGAAAAGTGTTGGTTAAAATAAATATAATCTATTTATATATATTAACTGACAAAATATATACTTGTACTTTTGTTAAAAGATATATTCTGATATGATCATCCACTCTTTCATTTTTTTAAGCATTGGACTACATTTGCAGCCAAAGTGTCTCACTTTATTTTTAAGAGAATAAGGAGTGATTTGAGAGAAATTTTCAGCTGCTATTTCTAGATAGTTTGAGCAACTATGAAACATCACTTGTTAATATGAGCAATTATCATCTTTGTTACAAATACATATCAACATTATGTATGTCATTATTTATAACCCTACACAAACACACACGTGTTTTTAAGGAGTTACATAAATTCTCTGGCTGTAGGGCATTACAGAAGAACTGGTTTTCCCCCATCATAATTCAAAGAATGATACATTGGAATTGGTTCCTCCAGATCTCTTGAAAGATTTGAAGTTGAACTCTGCTAGAAGCTTGAGTTATTTCAGCTCTGTAGTAGCCATTTACAACTACACGATGAAGAGAGGGCTATCTGAGAGGTAAGTGTCTTGGCTATTAACTCAAAACTGCTGAAGACAAGATATGAACTTCAGACCTCTTGGTTGTTTTCCTGCTACTTGTACTGTCACTCTGCACTTGTCCTTTGTAACTCACAATGCATTCATTATTGACCATTTTTACACTTTTAACATTAATCCTAACAGAGAAAATATGTGCTTTAAATACGAAACCAACAAACTACTAAGTTACTAGTGAGTTGTAACACCAGCACCATGTTGCTCTCAGCTTATTCTTGTTTTGTTGTTGAGTAACCAATGAAATGCTTAAGAACCCCCCCCCCCTAGTTACAACTCTGATGCTCTACATATTATCTTTTCCTTGTTTTAGTCATTGGACAGCAGTCATGCTAGGGCACTGTCTTGAAGTATTCTAGTTAAACTGCCTCAGTACTTGGTTATTTTTGAAATTCTGGCACACATTCTATCAGTTATTTTACCAAATTGCTAAGTCACAGGGATACAAACACACCAACACCAGTTGGAGGGGATGGGGACATTAATACTGACACAAAGACACATGACTATGACATGTGTGCAGCTACTTTTCAGGGAAAGTTGAACATCAACCAAACTAACGAATACTTCTCAAGCTTTCAACCAAACTTTGAAAAATAAATTTAATATTATGTATCTTACCTGTTGGTGTAGCACTGTATTCTTCTGGGCGTTTTCTGGTCTGGTAAATAATTATGACCCACACTAGTGAGGTACCGACTACAGAGCATATAACGGCAATAATAATAATACCAGTAGTGGTGCTGCTATTTTCTAGTCCATTATCACTGTATGCTGCAGGGTCTAAATTCCTTGATGAAGACACTATCAATTTGGTAGTGCCACGTTCTAAGCCTAGTGTATTTGACAGTTCACAGGTGTATATTCCTGCATCTGATGTTACAGTATCCATAATTACCAATAGTTGATCACTTGCTGTGAAGTGATGCCTACGAGTTGGTCGCAATAAAATGTTATCTTTCAGCCAAGTCAGTTTAGGCTTTGGACTTCCTGATGCCATACACTCCAGTACCGTGGTTTCTCCAAGTCTGATAACCTTCTGTGGAATCATTGGTCGAGTGAAAGAAGGAATTTCTGTGAAGAAATTTTAGGAAATATTGAATGAAAACCAAACTAACAAATACAATTTCAACATCATATTTTAGATAGAATTATTTAGAGATAGGTAGCAAACTCATTTTCAAAAATTTAATACTACTGGTTTCAACTATGGTAATGGCCTACCAGTCTCTACCAAAATCCTGTACTTTGCTCAACTTTATTATTTACAATTAACTGGACCAAGCTCAAAATTTTAGTAGTGTTTATTCTAGTGTCCGCAAGACCATTGTAGGCCCTCTTAGACAGGTGGGATAAATGGGGTTGATGTCTAACCAGAGCAAAGAGTGAACCAGGAGTCAGGGCTAATTTACTTGCAACAAAATGAACATTACTAAAGGAACCCAAGAACTAGGTGGTGGTATTAAGCCAGGAGTCGTGTTACATTGACCACAATTTGAAAAGTGATTAAGTGACCACATCCACTTGAAAAGGGAAAGAAATTTGAATGGAAACACATGTTAGAACAAGGCTAAAGTTGAGCAGCGTAAAGGATTGTTGATGGAGAATGTGGTAGGTTATTACCATAAAGTTGGAGCCAGTAGTATTAAATTCAGGATCAAGAAGATTGAAACTAAATACTGTAAAATATTTAGTTCAGTACTCTAATGATGTTAAATTATACTATTTGTTAATCTAAGATAAATTATGAAAGAATCTCCAGAGTGTTTCATAACAACAAACCAGGCTTCTCTGGAGAATTACTGAAGCAAAATCTTCTCCAATTTCTTTTCAAGTTGCAAAGACTATCCAAGGAGTTTAAGTAAACTGACATGTAGATAATCTAATAAGACAGATTTATATTGAGAGAGAGAGATAGAAGAAATGAAAAATATTATAAAACATGGAAAATTCATTAAAATTTTTAATTAGGAGCGAGGAGGTTTCAAATAGAGAGAGGGGGAGGAAGAGAGAGAGAGAGAGATGAAAGAAAGAATTGATGAAAAGAGTAAAAGAAAATAAAAATAAGGAGCAGAAGAAAAAAATGAGAAGAGAGAGGAAGTGGAGAATGAGGGGGAAAAAATGACAAAATAGAGGAGAATTAGAAGAAATAAAAAAGGCTGAATTATAATTAAGAAAAAGCATAATGAAGAATGGTACAAACCTAAAACTTTTAGAGTAGCATTAACAGCTGCTGTTCCTGCTTCATTAGTGGCAGTACAACTATATGTCCCTTCATCTGAGCTCTTGACTTTGACTATGAAGAAAACATCATCAGATGGCATGACAAGCATA
>NC_068991.1:56207295-56215493 GCF_001194135.2 Octopus bimaculoides
GCAGCGCACTCTAGTCGTGCTATACTGCCAGACTTGACCGTCACATCTTCAGGTTTTTTCGTGAATGAAGGGTAAACTGCAAAAAAAGACAATAATGTAAAACATAGAAAGGAAGAGCATAAAATTACAAGTTGGGCTTTTCTTTTCTATTTTTTTCTGACAAATGACTTCAGTTTCATTTTTAACATTAACTCTATAAAAGACAGCAAGCTGGCAAAATTGTTAGCAGGTTGTGCAAAATGCTTAGTGGAATTTCACCTGTCTTTGTATTCTGAGTTCAAATTCCGCTGAGGTTGACTTTGCCTTTCATCCTTTCAGAGTTGATAACATAAGTTGAGCACAGGTTCAAGTAATTGACTTACTCCCTCCCGCGAAATTGCAGAAATCAATATTAACTCTATAAGTCAATGAGAGTATTTTCCATCCACCTTCAGGTGTCACTATATCATTATTCCTTCTTTATTCTAAAAGCTTTTCTATACCAACATATGTGTCACTGAGGAAGCCATGTATTCACCTTTTCAGTAAGACTCCCATTCCTGTCCCTCTCTCATACATTCATATCATTCAATACTATACCCTACACAGCTGAGGGATCTCATCTTGCAGGTATTTGGCTTCTTCACTAAACAGTGGTTGGCATTAAGAAGGTCATCAAGCTGTAGAAACCATGCCAAAAATAGACGCTGAAGCTTGGTGTTGCTCTCCCGCTCATCAGCAGCTGTCAATCTGTCCAGACCATGACAGCATGGAAAAAGAGACATCGAATGGTGATTATTACATATATATAGGTGCAGGCATGGCTGTGTGGTAAGAAACTTGCTTCCTAACCACATGGTTCTGGGTTTAGGCCCATTGCATGGCACTTTGGGCAAGTGTCTACTATAGCCTTGGGCTGACCAAAGCCCTGTGAATGGATTTGGCAGATGGAAACTGAAAGAAGCCTGCTGGATATGTGTGTATATGTATGTGTGAATGTGCATGTGTGTGTATATACATATATATATATATATATATATATATATAATATATATGTGTGTGTGTCTTTGTTTGTCCCACCAACACCATTGCTTGACAACTGATGTTGGTGTGTTTATGTTCCCGTAACTTAGCGGTTCACCAAAAGAGATCAATAGAATGAGTATCAGACTTAAGAAAATAGAAAAGTCATGGGGTTGATTTGTTTGACTAAAAGGCAGTACTCCAGCATGGCTGCAGTCAAATTACTGAAACATGTAAAAGAATAACAGAATACACACACACACACACACATATGTGTGTGTGTATGTGTGTGTGTGTGTATATGTGTGTGTGTGTGTGTGTGTATATATACTTGGGCAACACAGAGTGAATGTATGGCTGGTATGTATAAAATGAAAAGTAAAAATGAGACAGAAACTTACCATGTACAGAGATATTAGCTTTTGTAGAATAGGCAGATCCAAAATGGTTTGATATAATGCACTGGTATTTACCAGCTGTCTCATCTTGAACATTTTCTAAATGAAGCAGTGTGGTAAGATGTACAAGTTTTCCTTCCATAGATGTAAAGTTAAACATCTTTGGGTCCGTGAGAATCTAAAGGAAGAGAACAACAGGTCAGCATTAACTACAAACATTTAAGTTGATTTCTGGTTGGGATTTTTACGGACCAGCTTCAGTAATACACAACAAAGTCACTAAATTAATAAAAATACAATACATTGTGACACAGTTAACATAGCCTACTGAAGTTCAGTAATTAGCAAGATGAATATAATATTAGATGTATGGTAAGAATCTTGCTTCCCAACCACATGGTTTCAGGTTCAGTTCCACTGCATGGTACCTTGGGTGTCTTCTGCTATAGCCTTGACTGACCAAAGCCTTGTGAGTAGATTTGGTAGACAGAAACTGAAAGAAGCCTGTCATATATATATATATATATATATATATGTGTATGTATGTATGTATCAAAGCAGTACCCCAGCATGGTTGCAATCTAATGATTGAAACAAGCAAAAGGTATGTTTTCTTTAATAAATGTGTGTGTGTGTGTGTGTGGTGGGGGAATGATATTTTACTTTATATGTTCTTATATGTTCACAATAGGAGTGGCTGTGTGGTTAAGACGTTTCCTTCCCAACCACTTGGTTCTGGGTTCAGTCATGCTGTATGTACACATACATGTGTGTGTGTGTGTGTGTGTGTGTGTGTGTGGATTGGTGAGTCCTTGTCATGACATTAATCAATTGTTGCAAGCAAGTAACACCATCACACATGCAGCTGTGAGGAAAAGTTACCCTTCTTGGAAACTGAAGACAGGAAGAGCATCCAACTGTAGAAAATCTACCTCAAAAAATCCTGTCCAACTCAAGTGGATATCAAAATGATGATGATGATGATGGTGGTACTAGTGTGTATTGGCACTCCGTCGCTTATGACGTTGAAGGTTCCAGTTGATCCGATCAACGGAACAGCCTGCTTCTGAAATTAACATGCAAGTGGCTGAGCACTCCACAGACACGTGTACCCTTAATGTAGTTCTTGGGGATATTCAGTGTGACACAGTGTGACAAGGCTGACCCTTTGAATTACAGGTACAACAGAAACAGGAAGTAAGAGTGAGAGAAAGTTGTGGTGAAAGAGTACAGCAGGGTTCGCCACCATCCCCTGCCGGAGCCTCGTGGGGCTTTAGGTGTTTTCGTTCAATAAACACTCACAATGCCCGGTCTAGGAATCGAAACTACGATCCTATGACCGTGAGTCCGCTGCCCTAACCACTGGGCCATTGCGCCTCCACGATGGCACCAGTACAGTTGTTGAAAAGGTAAGTTTCCTTCAGAGAAGCACAGAATTATGCAAGAAATCTTTTATTAAAAAACAAAATGAAAAAATAAGATACTGGTTGTAATCTTACCATGCTGTCTTTCTTCCACTGGAACTTGGTGTCATAAAAACCACTGCTGACAGCACTGCAATTCAACGTCAGATTTTCTCCCTTCAGTGCTTTCTGTGACATAGGTTGACTAGTTATGACAGGTTTAGGAAAATCAGCTGCAAAATATGGAAACCCAATCGTTATATGGCAGTGTTGTTGATGAAGTGTAATGAAACATAATTTGATACTCTGCTATGAAATAGATTTTATTAGCAAGTGTAAAACAATATACATTGTGTGTGTGTGTTTCTTTTATTTATTTTGTTCTGCTACCTTTTAAACAAACATAATAGCAACAATTAGTAAGAGAATGATAAATATTTATAATCTTGGCAAACATTTTAGGGAAGAAATTATAATGATCGAGCTGACCAAAATATATTACTGCTATGTAGGTAAGTCTGCTTAGCATGGAACTATACAACAAGAGCTGGTACTTATTTTACCAACCTTGAAGGGATGAGAAGGAATTCACCTTATGCAGGATTTGAACTCTCAATGTAAAATGATATAACTAAATATCACAAGGTACTCTAGTGTTTCAGCTAGTCATATGAGACAGAGGGACAGTGAGGTTTCAGTTGCTGGTCTAAAGTAAAGTAAGAAGTTAAAACCCTGCAGCCAAGGCAGATAACTCACTAAAATATCTGACATTACCAATAATCACAAAATCCACAATACGACACAAATGTCGCAGCTGCACACACACACACTCTCTCTCTCTCTCTCCCTCTCTCCACTCTTACATACATTCTTACTTTCATACAACAATATAAATATAGAACCAATAAATTAAGAGACAAACAAACAAACCTGGAGTAGAGAGTGCATATCACTGAAGTTACAACAGAAGGACTTTGACAAACCTAACTGACTGATTCATTAATTGAACAATTAATCAAATGATTGACTAGTTAACAGGTTATGTTTGCAGAATGGCCTTCCCAAGATACAACAAAATACAAATAACTAATTTTTCTGGAACCATCTTGCCTGTGTGATCATGGAAACTAGTGTAGCGAGCAGCAAGCAAGTCATAAAAGGCGGTAATATGACGTAATGGTCATGTTGCCCGAACAAGTATAATTGTTGGTTTCCCATTGATTAAAATTATTGCCCATAATTTAAATTCTAACCTTTCATCAAAGACAATTCTTTCACGAAATACAGTTCTTAGAATTTAGGTATGAGCAGTTATAAAAACCCTGATTTGGGGGAAATTAATCAGTGTTCGTTGGTTGTCACTAAACTCCACGACACTCACACCAGTGATGTTTGGTTATCACTAGACTTCACAACTTATACTAGTGTTCTTATAGTGTTCTTATACTAGTGTTCGTTGGTCATAACTCTCTACAACAAATTGACTTACTTATAAATGTACTGTAAACATTAAATGTACATAAATAAACCAATGTAGTAAATATTTTCGTTTTCTTCACTTCTTTCCAACCTGTTAATGAAATTTATTTCTACAATTATGAAACTGTTTTTTATAGCGGTGAAAAAGAACATGAACTTATCTTCAACATACATGCACATTCAACATGCCCATTAAGCATCTTGATATATATGTATATTTCACTAAGGCATTTATGTAGCTTGAGTTGAAATTTATGTATAGTGATAATACTTATGATTGAGTTATATGTGACGGGTTTATCAATATAGATTCTTACTCAAGAAATAAAATATAGTTATTATCCATCCCAGTAGAAACCATATAAATAAGATAATACACCACATTATAAAAGTGGTACCCAATCAGCCGTTATATTAGAAAATAATAATAATAATAAATGAAAAAAATAGAAAATACATCTATGTATTCATGAAATAGTCTACTCACTGCAGTCAAATTCTTCTGGTTTCACAGCAAAGATACTTTTGCCTTTTGATGAACGAGGATGGGCACATATTGCAGTGACTGAGTCTTCAAATTTATTCTCATATAACCACTTTGGTAACCAGGCCAAATGACAATCACAAAGTAGATTGCTAGTGTTGAATTGTCTGCAAAAGTATAGAATTTTCATTAGCAAAGCAATAGTACTAAATCTGGAATCTGGAATCAGTTAAGAATTGGCAATGGGAAGAGTATCCAATCAGAGAAAATCTGCCTTGATGTAAACTTTGTTGGATCCATGATTGAATGGATAAGTGAATAATAAAACAATGATGATAAAAACCCTATCAGAACACAAAACCTCCTCACATGTTGTTCATTATTATTATACCATACCTAGCTGAGGGACAACCTCTACATGGCCACTCAAACTATTAGAGACAACAGCTAAATCTCTTCTAAATTACAACTGACCATTATTAGAAAGAGAAGGAGACCTGTGTATCTGACATAATCTACACCTGGACACATTATAGTCAAAATGAAGATGGGATGATTAAAGTTTGAATGTCTTCAGTCATAAGTCTGCTCAATAAGAACTGACATGGAGCTACACAACAACAATAATAATGGTTTGTTTTGTTTTTCATCGATTGAACCTCACAAAACAGACTGTATGTGCAGCTATAATTTTATAACCGATCCAATAAAGTAATTACATTTTCCTCTACCTTTATGGTTGTGTGGCTGAGAAACACATTTTGCAACCACATCATTATGATAGATAGATATGTAGATAGTTAGATAGGTAGGTAGATAGATAGATAGATCGATAGGTATGTGTGTGTGTGTGTGTATATAAATGTCTATGTGTGCATGTTTGTGACCCCCACCATCACCATCACATGACAACCAGTGGTTGGGCGAAAGGGACTGATAGAACAAGTAGTACCAATAAGTACCAAACTTAAAAATAACTTAAGTACTGGGGTCAATTTGTATGACTAAAATCCTTCAAGGCAATACTCCAGCATGGCTGCAGTCCAGTGACTAAAACAAGTAAAGGACAATAGGTAAACTCCTTCATATTATGAAGAAGGCAAGGGCTAAAAATAAATACAAAATCTAGGGACCAGCAGACTTTATAAATGACAAGATGGTCTTAAGTAGAATACCATAACCAGACAGATACGAAGTTTGACCCAGGCCAACAAAGTCAGGTATTATATTATGTTCAGCTATTTTCTCGGATTACAAGAGAAAAAGAGTACAGCATTGAAGTATCAGATATCTACATGTCATAGATATCTGTTTACTGGATATGGCTGTCCCATAAGTTTAATTCAAATACAGCTAGCTCTAGCTTAACTAAGTCTACTCAACAACAGCTATTTTGTTGGATTTTTTTTGTTCTTTTTGTGTGTGTGTAAAGATTCAACTGACAATTTAGAAGAGTGCTAATTTTATATTGCATAAAAATAAATTCTTTAGAAATTGGGGGTAACATTGAATCATGTCTTTAATATTCAATGAACGAAAGAAAGAAAAGGTCGAAGCATCAAGCAAATTTATTTCTGGTATTAAGACTTTATTCTGCACTGAAGAACTGGTGAGAAACTTTAAAATGAAGGCCTTAAATAGAGTGGGTAAGTATTGCTAGAATGCATGCAAAGCACACACACACACACACACACACATACACATACACACACAACTATACATATATATATATACACATGTGGACACATACAGTAAGAAAGATCTAATGATTACAGCTGTATCTATATACTTAGGGAAAGCTAGATTCAACAGCTGGTGCGATGAGAAAATACAAACAGTGGTATTTCAAACATATGGAAACAGAGAAGAGGAAAGAGAAACAAATTAAGACAGCCAGTGTAGTATACAAATTAATTAGGAGGAAGAGGAAAGAAAGTGGGGGGAGGCAAGGAAAAGGATGGGTAGTGATGAAGAAGTAAATAAAGCCTTTTTAGCAACAGCAATTGGCGCTGTCAACACTAGTTTCTGTGTGATCTTTGGTGTTAAAGTAGAACCAAGTCTGGCTGATACTAAGAGGAATGACATTTGAGAGAGATAGAGGAGAGGGGGAAGTCACATGACTAAGACAAGTATAGAAGTAACTAACCTATTCTGGACAGGGCAACTCAAGTTGTGGTCTAAAATGTCTAACGAGTTTACCCATGTTTAATCGTTGGAGCTGGAGGCTTGTGGTCAAATAGTTAGTGTGTTGCACTCGCTAATGTAAGCTTATGGTTTCGATTCTCAGACCTGGTAGCATGTTGTGATCTTGAGCAAAACAATTCATTTCATATCGCTCTCCAACAGTAGCAGGGAAGTTAACCCTGCAATGGACTGGCATCTCATCCAGGAGCAAGTGTTGTAATCTCAGTCACTTATATGCCATGGAAATTGGGTTAAGCACCAGCCTTATGTGTTCTAGGGCTCATCGTTTAACATCCCCTTTTCATGCTGGCTTGGGTTGGATGGTTTGACAAGAGCTGGCAGGCTGGAGAACTGTACCAGGCTCCAATTGTCTGTTGCAGCATAGTCTCTTATAGGAAGGAATGGATGCTCTTTCTAACACCAACCACTTTACAGAGTGGCACCAGGACCAGTGCTTTATCCATGGAACAAGCACCAATGCTTTATATGTGATACCATTATGGGTGCTTTTTATGTGACACTAACACAGGAAATGTGCTTATGAAAAAAAAAAAATGGATGGTGGTAGTATGAGGTAAATCTTATCTGATGAATAAAAAAAAACGAAAAAAAAACAGTTAAGAAAAGCAGGGAGTCTCTCTAGGTTGAATTGCTACTGCTCAACATTAAAAGGTCACAGCACCCGTACTATGGACATGTGATTAGAATGCCACGTGAAAAGATCACAAGAAGGATTCTTCAGGCCAAACTAACTGATAGAATTATGAATAGACCAAGAATACGATGGTTGGATAACATTCATAATGTCTGTAGTCATGCTTGGGAATCCAGCCAGAAAGTGTAATGACAGTTGCTTCTGATAGGGGCCCTATGGAGAATGTACCTGAGGACTCTACCCACATGACCTTCCTAGGAATAGTGGGTAGAAAAGGGGGATGGAATAAATCCTCAAGACAAAATAAAAAGCAGGTGTAAAAAAAAAAAAAGAGACTGTTACTTACAATTCTTTCAAAAGATGTAGTGGCTCGAAAGCATTTTCCAGTATAGAAGCAATATGGTTCTCCAGCAAGAAGAGATGTTCAAGGTTTTGCAATCCTATGAATGAGCGTTTTGCAAGGGACTTGATTTTATTGCCATTGAGGTCAAGTTCAGTTAGCCTATGGAGACCAGCAAAGGCCCCATCAATATCTTCAACAGCTGAGGAAATTTCATTGTGGTTTAGTTGGCTATGAAAAAAAATGAAGAAAA
>NC_068991.1:56217491-56240059 GCF_001194135.2 Octopus bimaculoides
ATATATATATTTGCATGTGTGTGCGTGTGTTCAAATGAGCAGTGTAGTTTATGGTTGTGTCCTTTTAAAACCTGTAACTTAGCATATTGACAAACAGAGATCAATAAACTATCTGATTGGAATAATTATTGGATTGATAATGATGGATTAAAACCTTGAAGGCTGTTCCCCCACTCCCCTTGCCTACCAATATGAATGCTGTAGTATCTGAAACTAGTAAATGAACACTCACTCTCTCACACACACACACACCCTGTTTAGTCCCTGACTAACTGGGCAACTATACCTAACAAGCAGCCAGCCAACCAACTATGGAATAATCTCTCTCTCTCTTTTTCTTTCCAGTTTTAATCAATCAACTACTGTGGTGAGAGGCTGTCACACAATACTGGCATCATCACATCACACTGTAGCCAGCAGTTATTTACACAGCTACTTAAAACAAGTAGCAAGGTGTAGACCATTTACAAAGACAGTTTTAGTCAGGGTGAAGGAGGAGGGAAGGGGCGGGGGAGAGAGAGAGAGAAAGAGAGAGAACAGTAGCCATTGTTGTCCAGGCACTAAAACACACACACACACACACACATTAAATACAATCACTCCATTAAAAGTGGTCAGCACCTCTCATTGTGAACAGCTTTATTGAAAGTCACCTCAATTCACAGTAGCTATAAAATGAAATATAAATTAACTGTTGGTCAAGCTGACCAACAGAGAAATTGCCTGCAACATAGCAGTATGCATATTACTTTATACTTTGGACCAAACACAAATGAGTGGGGAGGAAGGGATAAAGACTGGAAGGTTACAGGGACAAGGTTTTAAAAATTACCAGTGAAGTATAATAACATTTAATCCCTTGCCTGTCTGTGTGACACACAGGACACATTTCACTGGCATCCATGCATCATATATGATACACATTCCAAATCTTTTTTATCAACCACCAGAGTAACTTGGCACTTATGGAAGGAAAACCATGGGCGCTTAGGACAAACTTATGAAAATGTTTTGGACAGGCAAAGGGCTAAGCAATATCATAAATGTTATTTTTCCTGAATCCTGAATATCCAGTTCCCATAGTGATAAGTGGACATGACAAAGGTGACACAGGTCCCCCAATCTAATTACTGATAGCTTATCTTACTGAAGGAACTGAACTAGGCATTGGCAGTCCAACAGATCATTAGTTAATTCCATCACACACATCACTGCACAACTCTTTACATTAATGGAGATAGAGAGACTCAGCAGTTACAAGCAAGGAGTATTTTTCACAGACCCAAATCCTATGATAAACACTGACCAAATTTTAGTGTCTAAATTCTCCATGATCATCTTTTAGTTCCGACAACTACCACCAACCTCGCCAGTAGAACTATAAACTGAATCCAGGAATCTTTTCAATTTTACTTGTTTCAGTCATTGGACTGTGGCTATGCTGGAGTACCGCCTTGAAAGGTTTAGTTAAACAAATTGGCCTTGTACTTATTTTTAAGTTATGGGGACATAAACAAAGTAACACTGGTTGTGAAGCAGTGGTGGGGGAACACACACGTACACGCACACACCCTTGCTATCATCGCCATTTAACATCTGTGTTCCATGCTGGTATGGGTCAGATGGTTTGACAGGAGTTGGAAGGCAGAAAGCTGCACCAGGCTCCAATTGTGTTTTGGTAAGGTCTCTATAGCTGAATGCCCTTCCTAATGCAAACCACTTAACAGAGTGTACTGGGCTGCATTTTGTGTGGCACCAGCACAGGTGCTTTCTACATGATATACATATATACAATACATACAGCAGTACCTTGGGCAAATGTCATCTATAACAGTCCCAGACAGCCCCAGGCCTACCAATGCTTTGTGAGAGAATTTGGTAGATGAAAACTGAAAGGATTATCTTTCTTTATAGTCCCTTACACTAAGTGGCTTGTTGCTTTGTTTGGGACTTTTTTACAAAAAACCAAAAAGACAAGAAGGGTGTCTGACCATAGAAAAATCTACATCAACAAATTTCATCTGAACCATGCAAGAATGGGAAAATGGACAGGCATGGTTGTGTTGTTAAGAAGTTTGCTTCCCAACCACATGATTTCAGTTTCAATACCACTGTGTGGCACCTTGGGGAAGTGTCTTCAACTATAGCCCTGGTAGACTAAAGCCTTATGGTTGGATTTAGTGGACAGAAACTGAAAGAAGCCTTTATTTATGTGTGTGTGTGTGTGTGCATGTGTTTGTCCCTCACCACTGCTTGACAACTGATGCTGGTTTGTTTACATCCCCATAATTTAGCAGTTCAGCAAACAAGACTAGCAGAATAAGTACTACACTTAAAAAGTACCAGGGTTGACTAAAGACTCTTCAAGGTGGTGCCCCAGCATGGCTGCAATTTAATGACTGAAACAACTAAAAATAAAAAAAAGATTAAATGGTGATGATGATGATTATGCTGATATTACTGGTAAATATTTTATCAGTCCCAGATGGATTAAAAAATAAAAAACAAAAACAAAACTTGCTCTGGCAAGATTTGAACTTGGATTAAAATCCAGTTCTGCACACCATAAAGTGTTCTTCAGTGTGTGTTAGTATCTTAACCATAGGGACAACCACCACCAGTCATTATTGGTTAAAGAAATATTACTGTTAGGCAACAAATACAACAATCTAATGCCATGATATCAACTGAAATATTCAAAATGTCAGGAGTGAGAGAGAGTAGGTAGAGAGAGGGCAATCCTGCTCTCTGAGATAGCTTCCAATAAACCAGATCAGTAGAGCTGTCCAGGATTTAATCAACTAGAAAGGAATTTACATTTAATGAGATTTCTGCACATTGAGTGTATGTGTGTGTGTGTGTGTGTGTGTGTGTGTGTGTGTGTGTGTGGTATCCATTCATCCATTTCTCTATCTTTCTCTCAAAATGTGAGTGTGAGTATATACAGACATATTCACATACATACATATGCAATGGAGATGGAGAGAGAAAAATAAATAAATGGTTACCAAAATATAAACTGTAACATTAATGGCTTTTTTTTTCTGCATCATGATGCTAGTGATGATGATGATTGTAGGAAATAGATTTTCAGATTTGGATTTCAAATTGCAAAGTTATTGAACTATCAAAATAGATTTTTTTTTTTTGCAGACCGAAAAAAATTATTGTCATCAAGTGTGGTAGTGTATGCATGTGTGTGTGTGTGTGTGTGTATGTGTGAGTGTATGTATATGCAAATCTGTGTGCACATATGTAAGTGTGAGTGTGCAAACTGATGTTTAAAAGAAACAAGATTGATGTTGTCCGAGAATATTCAAGATGGAAATATAGAAATTCATTCCTTTTTTTCCTTCTTTCAATGAAATCTCTCCAACGTAGCAGTGATCTCAAATATAGTATAGAGATGCAGTTAGTGGAATTGGTAAAGCATATAGAGACCAATCAGCTCAAGGAGCTGGCTGTTCAAGTCCTCTCAACCCTGTTCAAGCCTCACTTTCTTTTCGATAAAAGTATGGTGTGATTTGAGAGAAGGCTGGCTGCTATTTCTAATGTATGAAATGTCCAAAATAGAGGCTACCTCATTGGTTCTTTTTGCTATTGGCATAGTATTGTTGCCTATGGAACAGATATTGAAATAACCTAGTCTTTCTAGCAATGTATAGCTACCATTGCTAATTCATTACTAGAAGCAGTAGGAACACAGTAAAATTGATGAGTGTTTCATTAGCTCTCTGTGCTGTAGGAGGAATTGCCAATAGGTAGTTAGTGTTTGGTGGAGCAAAGTGAGATCAGCCAAGTAGACTTGCACTGTATCTACATACATATCCATACTGTATGAAAACAATAAATATTTGAGAGTGTCTCTATGTGGTTACTCAAACAGCTAGAAATAGCAGCTAAATCACACACACACACACACACAGATGGGATAATATTGTCAAAGAGACACTATGTTAGAAAGTAAAACAGGTTCATCATGGCAGGTACACCTCTGACCACAGCCTGTCTGCTCAATTGTGTCTGACCTATTACATAACAATATAAATGTCTTCAGTGCTTCACAAAATAAGTCACTAGTGTCAAGAGATTCACTTGCATCACTATTATTCTATTAAGTTCAAAAATCCACAGGACAATGTGTAACATGTAGATTAAAAAGACTGGGTTTGTTATATACGAGGGGGTGCTGAAAAATTCCTGGCTTTAAGAGTATTGTGAAAGGCCTGATTGGAGGCCCAGCCTTCCAAGTTCTTTTACAGGGCTTAGAAAAACTGAAGGACCACTACAATAAGTGTGTGAATATGAGAAGGAAATGTGGTGAAAAAAATCATAATTAACCAATGCTCCTGTATTTTCCTTTACCCAAAGCTAGGAACTTTTCAGCACCCTATCATAATGATGTGGAAATACTATTGAATGAAAATAGTGGGGGGAAAAAAGGGTAAACTAAAGAAAAAACAATGGAAAAACAAATAAAATAGTGTCTTACAAAATTTCCAGGTTTGATAAATCCTTGAAAGCTCCACGTTCTATGTGAGAAATGTGATTGTGGCCCAGGTAGAGAGACTTCAATGCAGCCAGATTGGCAAAGGAGTTCACTGTAATTGAACTAAGCTGGTTGTGGCTCAGATCCCTGGAGGTAAAAACACAAAGGGGAAATCTTAGAAATTTGAAGTAGAAAAGACAAAGTACATAATTTTAAAACGATAGAAAATACAAGAAAAGAAAATGAAAAACAAAGCTAAACTGATGGGTTAGAAAAACCAGATATTGGATTGATTCAAATATTGATTTCAAATTTTGGCACAAGGCCAGAAATTTCAGGGCTGGGGAGTGGGGTTATGTCAATGACATCGGCCTCAGCAATCAACTGATACTTATTTTATTGACCCTGAAAAGATGAAAAGTCGACCATGGCAAAATTTGAACTCAGAATGTGAAGACAGTTGAAATGCTGCAAAGCACTTCTGGCCTCTCACATTTACCCTACAATACCATTCTAAAAATAACCACATCATTAAAATCTTGGAGCAATGAGATTGGGTAATTGAAAACCATGTGAATAAATTAGACAGAGTAATCTGAATACTCTATTCTACAATGCACAAAATATTTTAACAATTTTGTTTATACAATTCCTAATAATATTTGATTACAAAAAATATGATTTTTTTAAACATCAGATGGCTAGGAGTGTCCATCTGAATAAAATAGGAATCAAAGGGCTCTTTGGTAAAAAAAAATGGTTGAGAACCACTGGATTAAAGTGATCTAAAAATTTGTTAAAATATCATATAATTTACATTCCAAACATCAGTTTAATGATTCCACTATATTTTTCATTATTTTCAAAATTAACTGATACAAAGAGGGTGTATTTCAAAAGAAATATGGTAACAAAACGGTTAAGTGTTTCTTTTAACCCTTTAGCATTCAGATTACTCTGTCAAATGTAATGCTTATTTTAGTCACATTGGTTTGAATAAATATTTCATTATCTCATAGCTTCATTGATGTGATTATATTTTATTTTAGACAGACATTGTAAAGTATGATAGGTCAACATAAAACTGGTAGAATATTTGGGCCAGATATGGCCAAGTTAAATGCTAAAGGGCTAAACTAGATTCATAGAATTCATATCAAGTTCCATTTATCTAAAATAGGACAACATTTTTCAACACCCACCCTATCAAGGTTTCCTTTATTTTTCTTTTCTTTTCTCTTGTTTATTTTCATTTTCAAAACTCTACATAATTGCATTCAATTGTTTAAGGCAGACAACTAGTAAATTTGATTTGGAGCTAGCCATTAAAATGTTATATTTTAATACGTCCCTGAAGGCAAGGCGGACTATGTATGATTAGCAGTTATAGTTGAGATTTTCTAGATGTATTTGAATGGAGTGATTATCAATCTATAAAAATAATTTTCAATTTTAGATTTTCTGAATTACTTCCCAATATAACAACAGTTTGGTATCAATGTTGGAAGGGGAAAATTGCTTCACACAAACTGCTGAGGAGAAATTCCTGCTCAGCTCACCTTCCATACACCACCACCACCACCACTACGACTACTATCACTGAGACATTCATGTTCTCTAGTGGCAGGCAACATTTCTTTCCCTTCTAGTTTTTTTTTTTTTTTTTTTTTATGGCAGCTACCATAGCTCATAGCTGTCAGCAATAAAATGAAGCAATAACAACAGTCTGCTGAATAAAACAGGGTCCCACAGTTTTTATACTCTCTCTGTGTGTGTGTGAATAAATGTATGTATGAGTATACACATATACATATTTAAGTGTGTGTGTGTATTTATATAATTCACCAAAGCCTAACCCTGGCATTCTGAGCTTACCACCTGACAAGACCAGGTCCTGACCAAACTGGCAATACAAATAAATCATAACCCTGACAGCCATTCTCTCCCCCTTCCCTTCTATCTCTCTTTGTAACACACACACACTCTCACACAAATAAACAGAAAAGGCTAAGGAAACAGTCACCAGAATATATATAAAATAAAGGAAATTCAAGCTAGTGGTGGTATTTCTTCTCTCCCCTTCTTCCCCCCCTCTCTCTCTCTCTAACACAGCTTGGATTGATTGAGTGGAATCCTGATTTCTTCTTCTGGTTGCTGACATTTATTTATTGACTTATAATTTCCACAGACAAAAAGGGGAACCTCAAGACTGAACACTAAAGGCTGAAACTAATATTAAACTATTGGAAGCCTGAAAGCCAACTACTTCTCCATGCTTGATATGTGTGTATGTGAAGGACAAGGTAGAGACAATGTATTTTGACGGCAAAATTAACAAAATTTCTATGTCACAGTTGAAAGTTTAATCCTTAGCATTTAAACAGGCCATATCTGCTGCAAATATTCTTCCTGTCTTTTATTCAAACTGGCCAGATCCAGCTTCTCTTACCTATACTACAATGTCATTCTAAAAATAAACAATCACATCATTAAAATCTTAAACCTATGAGATAAAGCATAATTAATTCAAAATAACGTGAATATATAACATACGTTACATTTGACAGAGTAATCTGAATGCTGGGGTGGGGGGTTTAAACTGCTTTGTATCTATGGTTCTTACTCTTCTAGACCCTAAACCTAAGTGTCTAAAATTAATTTTTCAAAATGATTTAGAGTTTGGAAAAATATACTCTTTTAGTCTTTTACTAGCTTCAGTCATTTGATTGCAGCCATGCTAAAGCATCACTTTTAGTCAAACAAATTGACCCCAGACTGGAGCAACAGGGAATGATGAGTTTTGTTCAAGAACACAATGTGCCACCCAGTCCAGGAATCAAACCCACGATCTACTGCTCATGTGTGCGACACCCTAACCACTAGGAATATATCAACCCAAATCATATTTGGGAAGAGCCTATATATATATATATATATATATATATATATATTCCAGAATAACTGCCTTTTGCAATAATATATGAACACATAGTTGAAAGAGGGAGGGGGAGAGTAATAAAATATAGAAATGTAAAACTTACAATTTCCTGAGTAACCGACAAGATTCCCATCCATCAAGTTCCACTGATTTGATATTATTGTGTGTTAAAGATCTGTTGGAGGAAGACAAAAGAGACACATTAGATTAAGACTTAGAAAGGGGTTTGGCTAACAAGAAACTAACAAGAGATAAGATAACAGAATTATACACATGTTGCACTGAGTGTATAGTAAACATACTGTAATAAATGTCAGTATCATTTTGTGTGGGGTTGGTTTTAACATTTCTACAATTAAATTATTGCAGCCAGATTCACAGAATTTAAGTACAAATTCAGCACAATAACACACTGGATGATAAAAACGGTTCTTGCAGACTTTATCTTTGTCTAGCACACATGTAATCATCAGGGTGGAACATATCATTTGCCAAAAAACACACATGGTGAAGGGTGGGCGGAGGCTGGAACTCAGTAGTACTACCATCCAACTGGTTAGACGAGACAGTTGACATTTGCAAATATCTTTTGCATCTTCTTGTACCTTTTGTATTTTATTGCTCGACCAACCAAATCCTATCTGAGATTTGTCCGTGGATGTAAAAATGAAAGTAAGTAATGAGCAGAAGGAGGCTGGAGCAATTTTTGTCTTTTCTTGGGTCCCTAAGACTCATAAGGCTGGTTTCCTGGTTTCTATGGCATAGAGGAGATGGAAACCACAGCATTTCCCTGAATGTGGCATTGGTCTCTGGCAGGGTTCAAGGCCTACAATTTTGAAGGGAAGGTACAAGTTGATGACATTGACCCAAGCATTGACAAGTATTTTATTTCATTGACCCGGAAGGAAGGAAGGAAGGAAGGAAGGAAGAAAGGAAAGGCAAAGCTGATCATAACAAGATTTGAACTCAGAATGTAAAGAACGAGAAGAAATGTTGCAAGGGATTTTGTCCAACATGTTAATAATTCTGTCAGCTCGCTACCTTGGCTGGAACAATAACTATGTATTAGATATTTGCTCAGTGTGAGATATTTAGTTCTTTTTTTATTCTGTTCATGGAATTATCTTGTACAAATAATAGCTGCAAACACACTGATGTATGTTCATGTCCAGTTGTGGGCAGGCATGATAACCAAAGGTTGAAACATTAACGCAAATCCAGCCAGCAATAAAATTATATATGAATAAGGACCTAAATCATATAATACAGGTAGCAGTTAATATGTCCTCAGGCTCTTAACTCCCAGTAGAGTCATAAATATACCCGCATCATGACATACAGCATTTTAGATCTGGCAGAACCTCCTACCTTCTATGCGTCAGACCTCTTCCACAGAGGAAGAGGAGAAGAAAAAATCAACCACAGTACAAGACTAACACTTTATTTCTTGACTCTGAAAAGCATGAAAGGCAAAGTTGCCCTCAGCAGAATCTGAATTCAGAGTGCAGATAGCAGGAAGAATACACACAGCAAGATGTTCTATTTGATGCTTCCAACAATGTCAACTCACCACATTGCTATCTAGGCTGATACCAATAGAAAATGAGTCAAACATAACATATTCATAGTATACAATTCCTTAAATCCATGCTCACTTTTGTATTATAAGCTTACTGACATAAGATTTAGGACTATATATATATATATATATATATATATGCACTTCTTGTTTTAAGGGAAGTAGGTAATTTGGCAATTGTTATACAGAATATGTTGAATTAGAACAGGTAAGGCCACAACTTGGCAAGAAAATAATGTAAAAATATTTTTTTATTCAGGCAGTTGTTTACCTCTAAGTGATAATTTTGTTAATTAGATACTAACTGAAGTGGAAGCTTACTTAATGAAGATAATTCTTCTAACTTATTATACACATAGAAATATATGCACACACACACACGCACAAACATTTCAATCAAGTGATATTAGCACTCCCAGCCAAGTTATAAAATACACACACACACACACACACACAAAAAAAGAAGAAAAGTGTGTAATACCCTGATTCCAGTTAAACAGCAAATTCAAATAGCAGTAATTAATAAATCATTAGAACTATTGTTATTTTTGAAACAGTTAACGAAGGTTAGGGAAAGAAACGGACAAGAATAATAATAATAGTATATATAATGAATTAAATTCAGTGAGAGCAATAATAATAATAATAAACTCAAAACTAACAATTTCTAATTAGCAGTAGCATTTATGTGTGCTAAGGGCTTGCACTTGCCTGAACCCCATAGGTAAAAAAAGAAACAAAGCCGAAAAGGTGTCAATAAACAAAGCCTAGCTTTGATTTGTAAAGTTGTTAATGATATTATCCAGTACAAACCAGTTTGTTATGAGGCAGAGTTTCTTATATTCAATGTGTGAGCAGGTGGAAAATGCAAAACATGGGAACATATGGACAAGAAATTACTGGATTACAAAAACTATGTAAATGAAAGAGAAAAACGAGCAAGAAAAGAAAGATTTTTTCTCCCCTGATTGAGATATTTAAAGAGTTTAATTTGAATTATACATTTGTCTTCTCTCCCTCATTCACACACACATGCACAGACACACATACAAATACATAATATATTCATGACCACCTGGAGAAAGTGACATAAAACCATGCGTTCCTTGTGATAATTGATGCTGTGTTAAGATATATTAAATTTTATTTTCCTATGACAAAAAAATGTACAAATAATCTTTGTACATTCATTTCAGGGATTTTGTCAGCTATACTTGATCAAGTTAAGCCACTCCACTGAGGTTGCAGATAATTTACATATAGGGGATAAAGACTGAACTTGCTTTGTACTTCTTGCTCAACACTGAGGAGGTAAATAAGTAAGGTTATACAATTCTTCAGCAAGAAGTTATGTAATCCTGGCAGTTAATTTGATGAAATACATGTATGTTTTATAAAAGATAAAATACCAAATATTTTTCCTGCATTTTATTAATTATGTATTCTTTTATTCTTTTACTTATTTCAGTCAGTTAACTGAGGCCATGCTGGAGCACCACAATTTAGTTGACGAAATTGATCCCTGGACTTATTCTTTGTAAGCCTGGTACTTATTCTATTGGTCTTTTCTACTGAACTGCTAATTTACGGGGAATGTAAACACGGGACACACACACACAAATATATGCATATATATATATATATATATATATATATATATATATATATATATACGATGGGCTTCTTTCACTTTCTGTTTATCAGGTCGGCTCACAAGGCTTTGGCCAGCCTGAGACTGTAGTAGAAGACACTTGCCCAAGGTGCCATGCAGTGGGACTGAACCTGGAACCATGTGGTTGGGAAGCAAGCTTCTTACCACACTGTCATGCCTTCATACATATATAAAACTTGTGTGGCTATAAAAACCATTATGTTCTTATAGCACATCATTATCAATGGAAGTAATGTAGGATAAGAACAGCAAGAATCAAACTCTGGGACACTGACTTAGTTTACTGGGTAGCTTTATGGCATTCTATGGAACAAGGTATTTTTAAGACATGGATGGAATAAAGTTTCCATAATCAGGCGATATTTCCTGAGGCTACCTCTGTAAAATTAGATTATGACAACTGAGATTAGATCAGTGGTTTCAACCATTTTTTGCCTATGGATACCTTTGATTCCTATTTTGCTTACCTGTCCTCCCCACCATGTTAAAAAAAATCCGATTATATTTGTATGATTAAATCATCATCATCGTCGTTTAATGTCCGCTTTCGATGCTGGCATTAGGAATTGTATAAAACAAATAGTTAAAATATTTTGAGTACTGAAGAAGAATAATTAATTTATTACTCATAAACTTTAACAATAAAATCTTATATGGATCCCCATGGGTCATATAGAACGACTGGGTTAGATTTTCTATCATTATTTTCTTTTTTTCATGTAAAAAGCTGTTTTTGTATCCTAATAATGCAATTTTGATCTCTCAATAATATAGACTTTCCTGAAGATATCCTTGAAGGGATTATGAATATAATTTATATCACATTCTCTGACAAATCTGGTTGGAGTTATAACTGTATATATTAAATAATTACACTGCAAACTACACAAACACACATTTATGAGTGAGAAGGATGGAAGTGAGATATACATATATTGTATTTACTCGTGTATAATTGTACTATTTTACTCTTGATTTTGACTAAAAAAAACTGGGGTGAGACATATATGGAGCAAAGCTTAAACCATGAAAAGAAAGAGATTATGACCAATATTTAACACATAATTTGGGGTGCAAATATGGTAGAGATGTTTGAATGTCCAAACATATATTACAATATATATTACATAAAAGCATACAAACAATAAATAGAATAAAATAAATCTTACAATTGTTTTAATGTTTTTAATCCATACAACCAGCCTTTCGATATCGTTGAAATATTATTGTGATTCAATTGTCTGGAAAGACAAATAATAAATAAACATATAATATTTATAAAGAAAATAATATGTATTAAATATTGTAAAAGATATATAAGATATGTGGTCTGGTGACAAACAACAGATAAATTATTTATCAGGTTTGTTTTCTTAAGAGATTGATTTTATTGATTGACTAATTCATTCAGTCATGATTGGTGACTGAATCAAACAAGGAGCCATATTGGATGAAAAGGACAACCATTGACTGAATTTAATTTGCAAAGGATCTTTCACCAGAGGAATGCCACCAATATGGATCTTGCTCTCAGTGTATGCTCAGTTGGACTGTAGCTATGTCAGCGTTTTCTACAATACTGTTGTTGGTGTTGTAGCAACCTGCCACTTGTGATCCTCTGAGCTGCTGATAAAGATTTTGTAGGCTTCAGTTCCACCAATGATCTAGAGCTTTCCTTTGCACTGCCAATTATTACTAACCTATTCTCTGGCAACCTGCATCATCATTTAACACCCACTTTTCCATGCTTTCATGAGTCAGACAGAATTTGTTGAGGTTTTCTATGGCTGGATGTCCTTTCTGCCACCAAGTCTGACCTGTTTCCAAGTAAGGTAATATTTTCCCATGTATGATGATGATGCTCACTTATAACTACCACACTGTGCCTGGACAAGAGTACACACACACACACACACACACACAGAGGCTTCTTTTAGTTTCCATCTGCCAAGTTCAAGTTCACTCAAAAGGCTTTAGTCAGTCTGGATGTTATAGTAGAAAGCACTTGTCCAAGGTACTGTGCAGTAGAACTGAATCCAAGACCTCATGGTTGGGAAAGAAGCTTCTTAACCATACAGCCATCTATGACTGTCGTTAATTCTGGTTTATGAATTAAATGAATGAATGAATGAATGATAAACATCTTTTCATCATCGTCATTTAACGTCTGTTTTCCATGGTGGTATGGGCTGGATGGTTTCACAAGAGCTGGGAAGCCAGAGAGCTGCATCAGGTTCAATTTATTTGTTTTAGCAAAGTTTCTAGAGCTGGATGCTATTACAAACACCAACCACTTACAGAGTGTACTGGGTGCTTTTCATGTGGAACCAGTACAGGTGCTTTATATGTGGCCCCAACACAGGAGCCTTTATGTGACATCAGCATGTGTGATTTTTACAGTATACTTTCTTAGGAAAGCCAGCTACCAATTTCCTAATTTTATAAATGGAGGTAATGTAGAAGTGTTGTCCTACCTTAAAACATTAATAAAATACCTTCAGCAGCTTTGAAGTCACAACATATGAGTTTGCAACCAAGTTTTTTCTTTCTAATTTTAGCATACAGACAATTTGGTAATAACTCAGAGTGTGTGTGTGTGTGTGTGTGTGTATTTATATAGGATGTGTGATTAATGCAAAAAGAAGATTTATATACTTACAGATTTTGGATTTTTCCTAATCCAAAAAATGAACCATCTTTTAGTTTAGAGATGAAGTTTCTTTTTAATTTGAGGATCTGTAAGTTATCCAATCCACGAAATGATAAACTTTCAATAACAGTGAACTTATTCCGTGACATCTCTCTGTAATTTATGTAAAAAGGGAGATTAATAAACACAAATCAATGAGAATTCTCAGTAAGGTTATTGAAATCTTTAATTCCTTTAATACTAACTCCACCTAACCACTGTTCATACAGAAAATTTCAAATTTAAATTAAAATTTTATTCCCAGCATAATATACCAATATTTATTCCTTTATTGCCCACAGGGGGCTAAACAGAGGAGACAAACAAAGATAGACAAAAGGATTAAGTTGATTACATCGACCCCAGTGCACAATATTAATCAGTCGATGAAAGGGATTTCTGTATGGCTGTTTGATCTGCTACAAATAGCAGACAAATCTCCTCAAATCACACCCAGCTGTCTTAAAAAAAAGGAGGGATATATTGGATACTATGCTCAAAGGAAAAAGACAGGATGGTCCATATTTGGAATGTCATTGATCAGGGTAGATATGGAACTAAACAGCAATAACAGTTGACTTAGAACTAGGATAAAAAATGCATCTCTATGCTGTCAATCTGCTAGAAACAGTAGTCAACTCTCCTTCAGGTCTCACCTTGCTACCTTAAAAAAATGAATCACAAGTTAATGTAACCAAAGAACAACCAATTCTGAATAAAAGCTGGTATGGTCATGGCTAAAATACCATTGATGTTAGCTAAACTAGGGCTAAAAACTACAACTCAGAGATAGGTGAATGTTAACTTTTAAGAGTTAAGTGTCCTTGCCATGAACACAATGCAGTAGAATCAATAAGATACAAACTGCTAAAGTCTCTCCGAACCACATCGTTTTGCAATTTGGTCATCTGTGTTTATAAGTACGGGTAACAGATTGAGGGCTATTCAGGGAAATTTACTCACAAAATACTAGCACTCAGTCCAGAGAGGCGTTTTGTCTTATTTTGTTTAACACTACAAAACCTGGAACTTGGGCATTGGTCCAATGGATGTCGGGTCAATGAATTGTCAAAGAATTAACATTGTGGGCAGTTGGAGACTTGATAACCTTCTAACTCAAATGCAAATACTTACAGTAATATGGAAAAAAAAAAATACCAAAGCTGACTACACTGTTATTAAGATCAAATAAAAAGATAGTGTTCACTATCAGAATGTACAATATTTTAACCGTGACTGAAGTTAAAAGACAATGATATTAATATCTACTTACAAACACTTCAACTTGGTGAGTTTTTCAAACAAAAACTCTGGCAAATGGTCCAACTTATTTTTGTTCATCTTCAGCAATTCCAAGGAAGTTAAATTATCAAAACTGTATTTTTCTACTCTTCGGACTCTGTTGTTATTCAGATAGCTGAAGAAAAAATTATAATTATTATTATTGAATTAACCATTAAAATTTTCAAAGTACTATAAGCAACTATTTGAAATGGGATAGAAACTTTGCTTCTAGATATAGCTGTGTGTTACATTACACTACCTAGAGTCTCAAACACACCTACCAAGTGAAATTAGTTACATCATTATCATTTAATCTTTTATCTTTCACTAGTTGCAGTCATTAGACTGTGACCATGCCAGGGCATCACCCTGAAGAATTTTAATCGAATCAACCCCAGTACATTTTTTTTTTTTTTTTTGAAGTCTGGTACATAGTCTATTGTGGCCTTCCTAGTACAAACCCTCCCATGTTTCTCAGCAAGGTGATATTTTTCCCCACAGGAAATATCACCTTGCTTTTCATGGAAGACTAGAAATGAAGAATATTGCTTGTACGATGGCAACGCTCATTTACATCCATCACATGGTGTCAAGACAAAGGCACACACACAAACATGATAGGCTTCTTTTACTTTCTGTTTACCAAATCCACTCACAAGGCTCTATTATACAGGGTGGCCACAAAGTCTGGGTGCATGGGGATTAACACATCCTTTAAGAAATTATTATTTCTTATATTTAATTGTTTATTTTATGATTTTATTTACTCCATGTACCCAGACCTTGTGGACACCCTGTAGAAGACACTTGCTCAAGGTGCTGCATAGTGGGAGCGAACCTGAAACCATGTGGTTGGGAAGTAATCCACACAGCTACATGTGTACCAACATAAAATATTATTAGATATTATAAGCAACAATTTAGACTGGGATATGAACCTTGTTTCTTTCTACAGAGAGCCTAGAGTGGCTGATAACCCTTCTATATCAAATTAGCTACATATATATAAAAAGAGAAATACATAAATTTATGTAATTCTCTTTCTATCAAACAATACAGTTTCCTTATAGAATGTAACAACGATATTTACATTGACATTCTGTCAAACAAGTTAAAACTATGGACATTCCATTGCAATGATGGAACGGTCAGATTGTTTGACCTTATTTTGGCTCAAAATTAGTTTTGAGCTTAATTGCAAGGATGAAGTAAAATAAACTTTAAGAGAGGTCAGAAACAAGAGGAGAAAAGAATCAATTAGAGCTGTCAGTAACATTAAATAGACATTAGATTTGAAGCTGAAGTCTAAATAAAGGTCAGGAGATGAGTTAAGGTTGGGCAGAAATGTACACAACAGCAAACAACCTAGCAACTTTACTATACACACATATAATATATTTCATGTAGACTTTAGAATCAGTTCTTTTAAAAGAGATTACCAAGACCAAAACCCAAAACTGTTGACATTTCATACTCATATCAAGTAGTCAACCTCCTCCTTCTCCTCATCATCATTGTTGTCATTTTATGCCTATTATTTTCCATGCTGTCATGAGTTGGACAGGTTGTCATGTTCCAAACTAGATCTTTATTTGGAGGCAGTGCTGTTTTAAAGTATAGAAACACTGGGCAGTTGCCTGGGGAGGCCTTGTGGGTCTAGGGGACCCAATTCTGATCTATGTATGTTGTGATTTGCTGTCCATAAATAAATACTATAGGGCCCAGTGCACTGATTTGCTTAGAGCCCTTATGGGTTTAGGGAGCTCAATTTTGAACTATGCTGACATATAAGAAAGCTTATGAATGTAAATTCTTAGAAAAATATCAATTTTCTTTAAAAAAAAAAATCAATATTGTTATCTTAAAACTAACAAAAATATAATGGCTGCTGTTAATGGATGATGTAGTAGTAGTAGTAGTATAGGAACATGCACTGTAACAGTGCATTGCTGCATCCACCATTTCTTGGTGATTCCCTGCTACTCTTGGTGGATGATACCACTGCACCAGTCAGGGTACAACTTTCTAACTCACGGGTTGGTTTGGGTAGTCTTTGCTGGTGGGAGTTTTACAAGATCGGAGTGGAAATTCTACCTCAATCTCTTTTAATTGTCTTTTACAACATGTCTATTCTTTGGACATGCTAGTCACCACATAGTACTTGAGCAATGTGAAATGAAGTGTTTTGCTCAAGAACAGAGCAAACCACCTGATCTGGGAATTGAGCCCACAATCTGACAATCACTAATGCAACACTCTAGCCACTAGGCCATGCACCGTTACCAGTGATCAGCTGAACTAAAAATAACTTTTCCTTCACTGCCCCTATTTTAGAGCTCAGGAGTTAAAAAAAAAATACACAAAATTTCAGGAACCTTCCTTGATACAGCCATTCTTGCAACTAGGAAGCCCAGTATTAACATGTTGAATATATATTTACTGCTTATTGACAGATTTAAATATATTTAAAGCTATCAGACTAAACAGCCATTTATAAATCTGCTATATCAGGTTTTCCTCCCACTAAAGCCTATTTCTCAAGAGGCTTCACCAACATATTGGTTCAGGACTACAAGTCGAAGTAAAAGTTCCTCATTCTGAAATGCATAACCTTACCCCCACCTCTCTCTCTGCTCACTCCCACCATCTACATCCATCTATCACAAAGTAAATACAGAACTTATACAGAAGGAGGCAGTCAGTCAGTAACAATTACTTTGTTATTTCAAAATGAAGCTGTCTGGCATGGAAATTTAAAAAAAAAAAAAATCAAAAAAAAATCACCAACAAATGTACTTAGGTGGGAATTAAACAAAATAAACTGGATATATTCAAGTAAAAATAGGATATCAAAATAAAAATTATAAAAATTAAAATAATAATCATAATCCATTCTACAATAGGCAAAAATCCTGAAATTTGGGGGAGGGGGCTAGTTGATTACATCAACCCCAGTGCGTAACTGGTACTTATTTCATTGACCCTGAAAAGATGAAAGGCAAAGTTGACCTCAGCAGAATTTGAACTCAGAACATAGCAATGGGCGAAATACCACTAAGCATTTCATCCAGCATGCTAACGAATAATAATAATAATAATAACCTAATCACCAAGCAGAAGGAGTTAGACAACTGAATCAACTCCAATACTTGAACAGGTATTTCATTTTATTGAAACCCCAAGTTGATCGCAACAGGGTTTGAACTCAGAATGTCAAGAGCCAGAACAAATACAGCAAGGCATTTGGTCCTGAAGGAGTGGGGAGTTATCGTTGAGGGATCAGAGAAAGGAAAAAGGGATAACAAAACTTGAACAAAAAAAAAAAAGACCCATGGAAAACAAGAAATAAATAAATAAATAACATGAAGTAGCTGCCAATATTGTAAAGCAGGTGTTCTGCAGTAAACAGTTCCTGGAGTTAGTTAGACTGCCAAAAAACTTGAAACAATACAAAAAAAAAAAAAAGAAAAAAAAACGAAAAAGAACCAACAAAAGAAATGGAAGTAAAATGAGAGTGGTGGGGTGGGCGGAATGAGTGGGCGAGTGGGAGGTTGGGTGAAAAACTTTGGTTTTTTTAAACAAGGTGACAAACAGGAGGCAGCTGGTTAGAGAGATGCAAGAAGACATACCTAGTATGTTTCAATTAAAAGGAAACCAATCAGGTTTGAAATTAGTATTAACTTCCTTCTACGTCTACCCCTGCCCCACTACCCACCAAAAACTTCTGGATGCACCACCACCACTGCTACCATCGCCTGCACCAATTTACTTTTCCCTTAATATCTTTATCTTCTTTCCATTTGATCACTGGACAAGGCAATCATTACTACCACCACCACCACTACTCCTCCACATGGGCTATCAACAACTTAACACTAAGCCAATTTGTCTTTGCAGCTACCAACCTGACAACCTGTCCCCCAGCCTCAAACCCCCACTCTCCATGGCTCTGGATCTCAATTTCCTTCCCCCTCTCAACACTAAATTGTTACACAAAATCTATGTAGTAGTAGTAGTAGTAGTAGTAGCAGTAGCAAAGGTACTTTATCTATCTACCCACCCACCCATCTATCCATCCATCTGTCTGTCTGTCTTTATTTATAGATATTTATCTCCCAATCTATCTATCTATCTATCTTTCAAGCTAAACATTATCTATCTATCTATTTATCTAGATCTCTCTGATTATCTTATCTCTATCTAACACAGACCAACAGAAAAAGAATAGCTAAGTAACAGCAGTGACAGTAACAACTAGAATGGAGAGAGAGAAAGAAAGAGAGAGAGAGGAGAGAGAGAGAAAGAAAGAGAGAGAGAGGAGAGAGAGAGAAAGAAAGAGAGAGAGAGAAAGAAAGAGAGAGAGAGAGAGAAAGAAAGAGAGAGAGAGAAAGAGAGAGAGAGAGAGAGAGAGAGAGAGAAATAAAAAGAGAGAGAGACAGAGCTATCCACAGTATGACCTGCCAACATCTTCCACTTGAGTGTTGCCTCTAAGTGATGAATGACACTATTATTAGAGAAAACAGGCAATGTGATGGACATATTCACACTTTGACAAAATGCCTGCCAAGCCAACATAGTAGACAGATGTTTTCCAATTTAATGGAGGACTAGCAAAAAACAAAAAAAAATGAACACAAATAATGGCAGAAATTAAAGAAAAAAAATATCTACACTATTTCAAATATCCAGTCAGATAAACATAGGGCATATGTGTATATAACTTGGTGTGTGTGCATGTGTGTAGACATGCATTGCACATATGTGTACACACACACACAATCATTGTTTTAACATCCACTTTTCCATGCTTGCAAGGGTTAAATGAAATTTGATGAGACAGGTTTTCTACAGCCTGATGCTCTTCCAGTCATCAACCCTTGCCTGTTCCCAAGCAAGGTAATATTTTGATATGGCCATACAAGTTTTCATGGAAGATTAGAAACAAAGGACAAATGCTTGGGTGACAGTGGTGCTTATTTACAACTATTGCATGATACCAAGTCAAGGACACACACACACACACACACACAAGATGGGCTTCTTTCAGTTTCCATCAAACCAAACTACTTACAAGGATTTGGTCATCTTGGGGCTAAGTAGAAAACACATGCCCAATGAACCAATGGGTGGGACTGAACCTGAAACTGCACATATACATGCACACACAAAAACACACACATGTATGCAGAGTTTCACAAAGGAGGTGACAGGAGGCTATGACAAATGGAATGCCATTATGTTGAAATAGATTTGTCTAACCTATCCGTGCCAGTATGGAAAAGTAATCATTAAAAAAAATATGATGTCAAGGTATACATTTGGATATGCTAACAGGAACAAAAGTACTCAATACATGTGTGGGAGTATATTTCTTGTCAAAGTTGATGATAGACATTGTTCCCTTCCAATTTCTTGCTACAACATAGGTGCCAATGGCTTTGACTTGGAACCCACAAGGAAGACAACAGAGAGGACACACTAAAAGTAGCCAGAATCAGAATACTGAAGCAGAGCTATAAAAGCAGGGATTCAACTGAAGAGACAAAGAGGAAGGCAGTAGAGAAGTTGTTGATGGCCCATACTCTGGAGGGAGTGAAGGGCTTAAGAAGAAAATATGTATTTGGTCAGAGATTCTCAAAGTGGTCCATATAGACACCGATTTGTGTGTGTGTGTGTGTGTGTGTGTGAATAAAAGCTTAGTGGGGTTAATTTAAAAGTTTGCATTTTTAAATCCCTTCATGCAAGAAAAAATTACTGAAATGAGATTCAGTCTTCAAGTCCATGCTCACATATAAAGGGACTAAAAAACTGGCATTCTGTCAGTTGTGATGACAAAGGTTCCAGTTGATCTGATCAATAGAACAGCCTGCTAATGAAATGCAATTAACATGCTAATGGCTGAGCACTTCACAGGTACATATACCCTTGATTTAGTTCTCAGGGAGATTCAGCGTGACACAGAATGTGACAAGGCCGGCTTTTTGAAAAACAGGTAACAACTCATTTTTGCCAGTTGAATAGACTGGAGCAACATGAAATAAAGTGTCTTGCTCAAGGACACAACACGCTACCAACAATTGAACTCACAACCTTACCACCATGAACTGAAAAGTGTAACCACTAAGCCACATGCCTTCACATTTAAAGTGATTAGATATGACTGGCTGATCAAAAACAGAATAAAAAAAATAAAAAAATTGCAAAATATCCCAAGTTTTATGCAACAGTTGTGCTCACTTTACTGGCTTTTCCAACTTCATATATGGTGTAATCTGGGTGTAACCATGTGCATTATTTACTAAGCAAACAGAGAAGTGCTTTAAAAGTAGAGCAGGATGATTTGTGGTTCAAACTCACAAGCTTGCAACCCAATATTCATGATCTTCTCCACAGACCACTTAACCCATCCTTCCTGCTGAAAAATAATCCATGCATTAAAAGGTACATTTTTTATTTATATTTGACTGATTCTTTTCTCCTGTCAATTGTATTAAACAATGGTTAATTACATGTTTAATTTGTCTGATATTTGATTAATTTGTTTTGGGGTTGAAGTGAAATAACTTTTTTTTTTTTACAAAATGTAAAATGTTCAAGAGGCCCTGTATTAAACCTTTAGCATTCAGGTTACTCTGCCAAATGTAATGCTTATTCACATTGTTTTGAATAAAACAACGCATTATCTCACAGCTTAAATATTCTGATGATGTGACTGTTTATGTTCAGAGTGATATTGTATGATTAAATGTGTGAGGCAGGATCTGGTCATTTTGAACATAAAACAGGTAGAATATTTGGACTGTATATGGCCAGTTTAAATGCTACAGGGTTAAGCAAACAACCAGGGTTAATATAATCAAGTAAAATGAAATCCTTCAAAGTAATTTCTGGCATACCCACAGTTTATGACTGAAATCATTAACAAGAAATAGATGATGATATATACACATACAGCAGCATGTTTTAGTGAAGACATTCATCATCATCATTATTGTTTAACATCCACCTTCCATGTTGGCATGGGTTCGATGGCTTGACAGGGGTCAGCCAGGTAGGAGACTACACCAAATTACTGTGTCTGTTTTGGCATGGTTTTTAGGGTAGGACACCCTTCCTAACACCAACCGCCTCATAAAGCGGACCGGGTGATTTTTATGTGGCACCAGCACAGGCGAGGTCAGTTTTGGCATGGCTTTTACAGCTGGATGCTCTTCCAAATGCCAACCACTTCACAGTGTAGACTTGATGCTTTTTATGTGGCACTAGCACACATTCTTACACACATATTTCAGTGAAGACATTCTTTAACCCTTCAGCATCTAAACTGGCCACATCTGGCCATAGTAATTGACCTGTTTTATCTTTAAACTGGCCAGGTCTGGCCTCTCACACTTACCCAAGAATATTATTCTAAAAATAAACAATCACATCACTGAAATCTCAAAGCTACAAAGGTAATGCATGACTAACTTTTATCAATGTGAATAAATAAACATTACATTTAACAGAGAAATCTGAATGCTAAAGGGTTAAAAAGTCTGAAGGTTTATTATTTAAAAAAAAGGCATAATTTTGGACATGCAGAATTTATAGTTTTGAGTAGAATGGTTACTCTGACACCATAGAGTATGGTGTATGTGTGGGGTGAATATAACTAGAGTATCGCTCAATTCTGCTTGGGGAGTATTAAAAGAAGAGAACAAAAAGTGAAGAGTGAAATTGGTTTTGAAACATCATGTTTGTACAAGAATGGAAAGAAATCCCAACAGAAATTGTTAACTGGTTTACAGTGAAAACAGATGGATAAGTGTTAGCTTGGTTCAAGCCAAAACAGGCAAGAAAATATTAATATAACAACTTTCCCAGGAGTAGTTTCTTCAAGGTTACAAAAAAAAAAAAAAAAAAAAAAAAAAAAAA
>NC_068991.1:56240491-56241871 GCF_001194135.2 Octopus bimaculoides
CCGATGTACATTAAGTGCCGACTACATAAACAAACGATTCTGAAACAATTAACCCTAACCCTACGGTTAGGGTTAGGGTTAAAGCAAATTTAAAATGAAAAAAGCAAATAAAACGAAGGTATGGAGATTAAATACGCTTTACATCGCTTAATCAGCTAAAGGAGTAAATATAAACAACTGAATACTTGTCAGTGATTGGTTGAAATTATTGAAATAAGACAATTTTTTACATGAAATAAATTCGAATACAAAAATATTTTTCTGTTCTATAACACAAAATAGATCAGTATACGAAGTTTGAAAGTCTTTCCGTACCAAAAACACTACGTAAAACATTAATGAAAAATGTGGCCCCAGATCCTTATCTTTTACTTGTTTCAGTCATTTTTGATTGTGTTCAACCTGGGGCACCAACTTGAAGGGTTTACACACACATAAATACAATGGACTTCTTTAGTTTCCATCAATCAAATCCACTCACAAAGCTTTGGTCGACCTGAGGCTATAGTAGAAGACATTTGCCCAAAGTGAAATGCAGTGGGACTGAACCCAGAACCATGTTATTGGGAAGCAAACTTCTTACCACATGGCCAGATCTGTGCTCAGTTTCTATTTAGTTTCTTTTCTTTTTTTTAATACAAACTTTTAACATTAAAATATAGTCTTTTTAAAATTACTCATACAAAAAGCATCAGTAACTTTAACTTTCCACACAAAGGGTGCCAGTAATTACTTTTTCCTTCCTTGATCTTCAATGCAATTTTAAGTCAAAGATACAGAGAGCCACTGCTTCGGAGATTTCGGAAAGCTATTGCACTACGTATGAGATGTTAGTATTTATTTATTTTCGTTAGTATCGGTCAGTTATTGATTTGTAGCACGAACTGAGAACATCTTGTGAAGGCAGCTGCAAATGAAAGAGTTAAAGCCCCCTCCTCCCATCTATTATAACTAACCACAAGACAAGTGGGGAGAAGGGAAGGAATCCTTGAACAACTTCAGTTTCACTTGATATTTAAGTTTTCTAACAGATTAGAGGTTTAAAAAGATGCACACTGGTTTCTTTCATGAAACATTTGTTATAAAAATCACAAATAAATACTAATAATAATATTTCCTTCCCACCAAAATCACCCCCACAACTCCACCCAAAACACACACGTGTGTGTACGTGTGTATACACACACATACATATGCGCGTGCACGCGTGTGTGTGTATATATATATATATATATATATATATATATATATATATATAATGTTGCAACCAAAAAGACAAAAATAATATAGAACTAGAAGATAAGTAGATAAAAACAGAATGTTCTAGATGAATGAGTTTTGCTCATTATTTAAGGGGGTAGATCCACCCACATCTACCAC
>NC_068991.1:56242591-56246418 GCF_001194135.2 Octopus bimaculoides
AAAAAAAACCCCGCAAAACGAAAAAAAAGGAAAGAAACAGAATTAAAAAAAAAATAAGCAAATGTGAATGCCAGTAGAGAAAGCAATCTCTGAGATACCAGGTCAACTGATAATGATGATAGAATTAAGTATTTTGGTAAATTAGACTATTTTCAGTTTAGATTAAGAAAAATCAACAAACTAAATCTTCAGAGTCTGCAGTTAATGGTAAAATATTTTGAAAAGAATTTCATGAAAACCATTGCAAACAAAATACTTTTTCCCTGGACCAGATCTCCAAAATTTCACTGTTTTCTGCACTGCCCTAGTAATAACAATATTAATCCTTTTATTCTTTTACTTGTTTCACTCATTTGACTGCGGCCATGCTGGAGCACCACCTTTAAGGGTTTTAGTCAAACAAATTGACCCCCAGGACTTGTTGTTTTAAAGCTTAGTACTTATTCTATCCGTCTCTTTTGCCGAATCGCTAAGTTACGGGGATGTAAACACACCAATACCAGTTGTCAAGTGGTGATGGGGAACAAACAGAGACACAAAGAGACACACACAGCCATATAAAAATGAATATATATACACACACACACACACACACACACAGTACTGTGCAAAAGTCTTCGGCCACTTTGTAAATTTCTACTAATTGCCAACTTATAAGTGGATATTTCGCATTGCATTTTTTACAGATGAACCACTGGCCCTGTTGGAGTCAGTCCCATAACCAATCATATTTTGTAGTAGGGGTTCTGAATGAGAAGGGAAGATGCAAGACGACCACCAAAAATGACTGAGCTCCATACCACAGATCGTGTGCAACACAACAGAGCGTAGCTGATGAAGGCTCCAACAGGGCCAATCAACGTTTCATCTGTAAAAAATGAAGTGTGAAACATCCACCTATAAGTTGACAATTAGTAGAAATTTACAATAGTTTATAGTGGCCGAAGACTTTGGCACGGTACTGTATGTATATATGTGTATATATATGTGTGTGTGTGTGTATATATATATATATATATATATATATATGACGGGCTTCTTTCACTTTCCGTCTACCAAATCCACTCACAGGCTTTGGTTAGCCAGAGTCTATAGTAGAAGACACTTGCCCAAGATACCATACAATGGGACTGAACCTGGAACCATGTGGTTGGGAAGCAAGCTTCTTACCACACAGCACCATCTGTGCCTAATATATAACAAAGACCAGAAACTTAACTCTTTAGCATTTAAACCAACCATACCCAACCTAAATATTCTACCTGTCTTATGTTGGAATTGGTTAGATCTGGCCTTCCACTCCTATTATATAATGTCATTCTAAAAATAAGCAATCACATCATCGAAATCTCAAAGCTATGAGATAATTCATGATTAACTCAAAAGAAAGAAAGTAAATAAATAAGCATTACTTCTGACAGTAATCTGAATGCTAAAGTGTTAATGGGAGAAACACCCATTTAAATTGACAGTCCTCCTTTAGTTGACTGGTACATTATTTTTTCAGCCTGGGCAGGATGAGTGGCAAAGTTAACTTTGGTAGGATTGGAACTCAGAATGTAAAGAGTTGGAACAAATATCATGACTTCTTGGGCAAGTGTCTTCTACAACAGCCCTGGACAGACCAATGCCTTACAAGCGAGTGAATTTGGTAGACAGAAATTGTGAGGAAGCTTGTTATATATATGTGTGTATGCATGTTTATGACATGTTAAACCCCTACCCAGTTGATAACCAGTGTTGGTTTGTTTATATCTCCATAACTTAACAGTCTGCCAAAAGCGGCTGATAGAGTAAGAAATGAACCCCAGTATTTAAAAATAAGTACTGGGGCTGATTTCTTAAATGAAACCCTTTAAGTCACTACTCCAATATGAGTGCAGTCAAATGACTGGAACAAGATATCAAGATATCTTTAAAGAATTCTTCTAAACCTGAAGTGAGCTACAAGAATGTTCAAAGCTGTGACTCACAAACAAACAAATAAATATATAAAAAACTACAAATTACTGAAAAAGTAGTTATATATGCTAATCCCTTTAAACGGATAGTTAAAGTGGAGTAATTAGAATAATTAATATGCTTTGTTTGATGAAATAATTCAATTCATTATAACAAAGATTGACTTGAACTCTTGAACTTGTGAACCAGCCATCTAGATCTTTTACAACTTACTGTTCCCAATGAAACAGTAACGGCAATTAGCCCAAATTATCAAGGTGAAATACTGGAGAACTGGTTTCAGTTACAAAATGGAAGAAAAGAGAGAAAGAAAAAGAAAAAAAGAAAAGATAAGAAATATAAGGAACCTGTGCTGTCAGTTTTATATTCCGAGAATACCAAAGAAAAAAAAAAAAGAAAGAAAAAGCTCAGAGAAAAATAAACAAAGGCTGAATGGGAGCAAAATAAATAATCATAATAACAAGTCTTTCTACTATAGGAACAAGGCCTGAGATTTTGGAGGAGGTGAGGGTTAGTCCATTACATTGACCTCAGTGGTCAACTGGTATTTATTTCATCAACTCCCAAAAGAATGAAAGGCAAATTGACCTCAATAGCATTTGAACTCAGAATGTAAGGATGAATGAAATGCTACTGAGCATTTTCCCCAGCATGCTAATAATTCTGGCAGTTTGCTGCCTTATAATAATAATCCTTTCTACTATAGGTGCAAAGCCTGAAAATGTAGAGGAGAGGACTAGTTGATTACATCAACCCCAGTGTCTCACTGGTACTTAATTTATTGACCCTGAAAGGACGACAGGCAAAGTCAACCTTGGCAGAATTTGAACTCAGGGCATAAAGTTGGATGAAATACCGCTAAGCATTTTGTCCAGTATGCTAACGATTCTGCCAGCTCAAAGCAGGTGCAGGAGTGGCTGTGTGGTAAGTAGCTTGCTTACCAACCACATGGTTCTGGGTTGAGTCCCACTGCGTGGCACCTTGGGCAAGTGTCTTCTACTATAGCCTCGGGCCGACCAAAGCCTTGCGAGTGGCTTTGGTAGACGGAAACTGAAAGAAGCCGATAATATATATATGTGCGAGTGTGTTTACATCCCCGTAACTTAGCGGTTCGGCAAAAGAGACCGATAGAATAAGTACTAGGCTTACAAAGAATAAGTCCTGGGGTCGATTTGCTCGACTAAAGGTGGTGCTCCAGCATGGCTGCAGTCAAATGGCTGAAACACGTAAAAGAGTAAAGCAATATAATGTTAATGAATTAGCCTCTGGTTTCTGTCTTTTGAAGTAGTAGGTTCACTCGTTTTGATACAAAAGAAAGGTTTCATTTGAAAAGACCTTTGACAGTGTAGCAATAAACTTTCCAAAATAGAACGAAGAGAAAGAAAAGCAAAGAAAGATGAAAAGATCACTTCGAAAAATCAATATAAAAATCTCAAAAGACCAGGTGGAGAGAGGGGAGAGGCTGGCTAAAATGATGTAATGTTTACTGAATAAAAGACCTTAAAATTGTGGGTTTTGTGTTAATTTATAAATTGATAATCGACAATAGAATGTCTATTGTAAAAGAGTGTCATGTCAACACAAGGTAGATTGGTGTGGTTTGTAGAAAGTAAAACCAAAGGGTTGTAAGATCGATTCCATTTTACTCTTTTACTTGTTTCAGTTATTTGACTGCAGCCATGCTGGAGCACCGCCTTTAGTCGACCAAATCGACTCCAAGACTTATTCTTTGTAAGCCTAGTACTTATTCTATTGGTCTCTTTTGCTGAACCGCTAAGTTACGGGGCATAAACACACCAGTATCGGTTGTCAAGCGATGTTGTGGGGGACAAACACAGACATGCAAACATACACACACACACACA
>NC_068991.1:56246768-56250832 GCF_001194135.2 Octopus bimaculoides
AGGCTATAGTAGAAGACACTTGCCCAAGGTGCCATGCAGTGGGACTGAACCTGGAACCATGTGGTTGGTAAGCAAGCTACTTACCACACAGCCACTCCTGCACCATTTGGTAATGATTCCATTGTTACCAGATGGAATCTGGTACAACTACCACTACACCAACAACAATAGTACCGCCACCACTGAGTCGCCCACATCCATTGTTCATAGTAAAAGAGCAACATTGTATGTCACTCCATTCCAGACACAAAAACAGAAGCTATCAGAAGTTTGATGTAATTTATTCTGATAGGCATATGTGTGGTTGTGCAATTAAGAAGATTGCTTCCCAAACACATGGTCTTGGATATGGTCCCACTGTGTGCCTGGGTCAATCCAAAACTTGTCGGTAGATGGAAACTGAAACTGTGTGTGTGAGAATGTATGTCTCTACGTTCTGACATCATGTGATTGTTGTAAATGAATGTCACTCATTTCTCATAGTCTACAAAAACATGCCTGGCCATGGGAACAATATAACCTTGCTTTGGAACAAGTAAGGATTAGTAACAGGAAGAGCACTTGGTCATAGAAAATCTGCCTCAATAAACTTTGTTCAACTCAAACAAGCATGCAAAAGTAGACATTAATATTATGATGATGACAATGATGACCATGGACCATATTTGTGGCACAACTTCTCTTAGTCTCCTTGATCAGGGGGTCATCCAACGAAGTAGGTTTTAACAAAGCATGCAAAAGTAGACATTAATATTATGATGATGACAATGATGACCATGGACCATATTTGTGGCACAACTTCCCTTAGTCTCCTTGATCAGGGGGTCATCCAAGGAAGTAGGTTTTAACAATACAAAAAGCTTTTGTTCCACTTTATTAGAGTCAAGTAAGGCCTTTGACTAGAAATTACATTCACATGCACATAACTCTTGTTCCAAAATCAAGAAGGACTTTGCCATGGAAAGTGTGTTAGCTGTTTGCCTCTGGCTACCCACTAACCCAATTGATTAAGGGCGTGAACAGGGAGGAAAACAAGCAAACAAACAAAAAAAACACATTTCATATTTACTATAAAAGTGTGAGTGTCAAAGGGAGGGGGCCCACAGCCAACAGATAGGTAGGTGTTAAACCTTTGACTTAAGAATCTTTTAACAGAGAATTTCTAGATAAAGATAGGCTCCACACACACAAAGATAGCATATCTCTTGCGGGGACTCAATGTTGTAGATCAAGTTAGTTCGCTGCAACTTATACGCCTTTATATACCAGCATGCTGGGATCGCAACGCAGCTTATTTTGGTGACCTTACTTGTTTGCAGGAAGTATTATGATATATTTTCTTCTTCTTCTTCTACCATCCCCGCCCCAGCCCTCACCAACCAGATCATATCACCATCATTATCATTGTAGCTAACAGAGTTACCAAATCTTAGTTTGCCATGCTCCAAGTGTCTTCAATGTACTTAAATCACTAAGATTCTGTTTGTCATTTTCTGTGTCTGTATCTCTTCAATATATCTACATCTGCCCTTTGACAAACAGCCTTTAACCCCTTGGCATTCGCTTTCACCACCACCACCACTGCAGCCTCTACCATTTCCTCTTAACCCAGCTGCCACCACCATCACCACATCATCAACAACAGCAGCAGCGGCTCATCAATACTATATCCCAGCCAACCACAACTGCAGCTGATAATATTATAACTAATAAAACCACTACTTCACTTACTACAAATGCTACTACTACCACAACTATACTACTACTATCATACAATTACCACCACTACTGCCATTACACTACCACAATCCCCCACTACCACCACACCAGTAACAGCAGCAGCAGCAGTGACAACACTACCACCATTACCACTAATCCCCCCTCCCTGCCAGTGCCTCCATCATTTGTAGTGGGGGAGCAAGTTGTATGTAACCCCATTCCTGACACGAAAACAATCTAAACTGGTCCACTGACATTGCTACAGACAAAAGCTGGTCAGAAACAAGGCTGTGATGGATCAATAAATTTACTCTACACAACATCATCTCTAAAAGGTTGAGGTATTAGTTTACGATAACACAGATTTAATGTCAGGGAAAAACAACAGAAACTCCACACATTTGGAGGTAAAACACACAGTATAATCAAAATGACTGACACAGATATTGTTTTAAAATTTCAACACAATGTCAGCAAGTTCACAGGAGGGGGTGATTCAATTGTAGTGACCCCAGTGCTCAACTGGTACTTATTTTATTGACCCATGAAAGGATGAAAGGCAAAATCAACCTTGGTGCAATTTGAACTCAGAATGTAAAGACGGATGAAATACTGTAAAGTATTTTACCCAGCGTGCAAATGATTCTGCCAGCTTGCTATCTTAATAGTAATAATAATAATAATAATAATCATCATCATCGTTTAACGTCCGCTTTCCATGCTAGCATGGGTTGGACGATTTGACTGAGGACTGGTGAAACCGGATGGCTACACCAGGCTCCAATCTGATTTGCCAGAGTTTCTACAGCTGGATGCCCTTCCTAACGCCAACCACTCAGAGAGTGTAGTCGGTGCTTTTACGTACCACCGGCACGAAGGCCAGTCAGGCGGTACTGGCAACGGCCACGCTCAAAATGGTGTATTTTATGTGCCATTTGCACAAGAGCCAGTCCAGGGGCACTGGCAACGATCTCGCTCGAAAATCCTTCGAATAATAGGGACGGCAAAAATCCTCTGGGACCTTAACTTCCAGACAGGCAAGGTATTAGAGCACCAAAGGCCAGATATAGTAACCTTTAGGAGCGACAAACAAGAGTGCCTAATAATTGATGTGGCAGTGCCAGGAGATCAACATAGCACCATGAAAGAAAAAGAAAAGGTTAATAAATACGGAGACCTGAGAATTGAGATTGCTAAGGTGTGGCAGCAACGAGATTCAAACAAAGTTTATCCCTATTGTCATCGGAGCATTGGGTTCAATACCACCCAATCTGAAAAATAAAACATCTGAGATCTTTAGAAATACCCTACAATCTAGGTGTATTGCAAAAGTCGGCATGACTTGGAACTGTATGCTTATTGCGTAAAGTATTGTCCGTCTGAGGTCCTTGTTGTGACATGACAGACAGTACCCCCCACCCCCGTAGACTATCTTCAATCAACAACCTCACGATATTGTATACTGTGTGACGTCTATAATAATAATAATGATAACAAACAACTATTATTATTATTATAATATCAGGAGAAATATGAACTAACAAATATAAATGTGTGTGTGTGTGTGTGTGTGTGTGTGTGTGTGTGTGTGTGTGTAAAAAAATGAAAAAAATTGTTAAATTTGTATCTAATTTTTGAAATATTCACTGTTTCCCCAGGAGAACCGAATTTTAAAAAGGAAATTGAATATTGAGTTTGTCATTAATTCTCTTTATGCAGACGAAGCAATAATTAACTGTAATTCCTGAAATCTATCTTAGTACAAGTGCCTCAAAATGGCAGTTGTGTTGTAATTGTATGAATGAATGAATGAATGAATGAATGAACAATGTTCGTTAATTTAACTTGTTAACTAAAATACACACACACACACACACACACACACACCTATGCCAAAATGTACAAGCATATTACGTACAAACCAATGATGGGGGTGTCAATGAGGTCACTTCACCTGCTAGAAACAGTACAGATATCTCACTCAAATTATACCCAGTTGCCTTAAAGCAGAGGAGATATATTGGATAATGTACTCCTAGATACATTATGACGACACAACAAAAAAAAAGAAAAAGTAACCATGGGATGTAATAGTTGAAATGTCTGATACGGAACTTAACAAGCATGCATGTATACACACAAGTGAACAGAGGCACCATTGCATGGTTATTCAACCTGTTAGAAATAGCAACCAACATTTCCTATAAATCTCACGGCAATTTCTTAAACACTTACAAAATATAAAAATATGTATATATAGGCCAATGTACTACTGTTTATATATAAATACACACACACACACACTATATATATATATATATATATATATATATATATATATATAT
>NC_068991.1:56251621-56257101 GCF_001194135.2 Octopus bimaculoides
ACTTAAGTGTTCCTTTCAAATATATAAACACACAAAGATGCAAGAAAACAAGAGGCGGGTGAATGATAAAACTCAGGGTATGGCCTACAGGCTTCAGACACAACCCACACAGCCACACATTGAATGAAAAAAAAAAAGAAAAAGAAAAAGTAGATCATTTATATTCGTCAGTACAGTACTGAGTTTTAGTGAAAGATGTGACTGAAGGAGCTCCAAACATAGAATTTGGGAAGAAAAGAAACAGGAACAAAAAATAAAAAAAAGAAAGAAAGAGAAGCTAAAATCTCACATCATTTGTATATCATTTTGTATGGATGTAGGCAAAAAGTAGAATGTGCGACAAGAGAGTTGATTTGTTGTAGTGTAATTCAGATAAATCTGTATGTAATTGGGCCTTGCAGTAAAACAACATTAATGTCAGAATCAATTAATTGTGGCTGCCAGGTACAATGTTGGAGAGGAATAATGGAATAGGAGTAGTTTTATTACTAGGGTCCTTATTCACACAACAAAACTTCTTCAGTCTTTTTTATCCTTTTTCTCCTGGAACTGATATCAAAACAACACTTCTTACAATGAAGAATTCTTAAGGGGACACAAATCAAAACAAAACTTGCATGAGAGAAATAGTAAATTACCACCCATACAGCCATAACCATTTCCTTTGATGCTTCATAAAAAGCACCCATGCTGGTACCACATATAAAGTACCTGTGCTGGCGGCACCTATGAAGCGCCCATATTGGTGCCATGCAAGAAGCTCCTGCGCTGATGTCATGTAAAAAGCATCTGTGCTGGCGTCACATAAAAAGTTCCCACGTTGACACCATATCAGGACCTTCTGTGCTGGTGCCTTTAAAGAAGATCTCATGATAGTGCCATGTAAAAGAGCACCCAATACACTTTGTCAAGTGGTTGGTGTTAGGAAGGGCATCCAGCCATAGAAATCATAACAAAACAAACAATTAGAGCAGTGCTTCAGCTGGTCAGCTCTTGTAAAACTGTCCAACCCAAGCCAACATGGACAATGGATGTTAAATGATGATGCTGATGCCAAAAGAGTTAACTTTTTTGTTGGGGAAAGAAGCACAGCTAAACAAACAATGCTGCTAATATTACTGGTAGTTATTTTGGTGTGTGTGTGTGTGTGTAGGCAGTGCTGGATTAAACATTAAGCAAAATAAGCACATGCTTAGGACATCAAGGGAAGGCACCACAGAAATGGTGAAGCATTAGTCCAGACACAGTAATAGAAGGAATGTGAATCTGGCCAAAAAAATTAACCCACCGTCTGAAAATATGGGAAATTAGTTTCTCAAAGACATAAACTGAAAGCAAATATATCTGAGAGAGATACATTGGTTTGTTTGATGAACAACTCTCTAATAACGTGACCCTAATGTGAGGGTCGTGAATATAGACAGTTATGGCAAAGATATACGAGTTGAAAAAGAGAAAGGGATTTAAAAAAAAGGAAGTAAAAAAAGGTAAGAAATCTTACAGTTGATGTAAATTTAATCCAGCGTGGAATGTTCCAGTAGTTATATTATAAATATGATTAAAATTCAAGTCCAACATTCGTAATTTTGGTAAGCCATTTAACACTCTGGAATCAATAGACCTGATCCAATTGTGGTGCCTAGAAATGGAAATAAAGAAAATGGTATTATGCAAAAGAGAAAACAAGAACTTGCGCATCAATAATATTAAATAGAATTCAGAATTATTCAATTCTCAGAGTTATATAAACAGAAAATAAGATTTGTCATGTATTTTACGATAAAAGTGTTGAATAATTAATAGAATGAGAGTGAAGAATAAGCATGTGTGAGAGAGAGAGAGAGAGAGAGAGAGAGAGAGAGAGAGAGAGAGGGAGAGAGGGAGAGAGGGAGAGAGGGAGAGAGAGAGAGAGAGAGAGAGAAGAGCTGGTGGTGATGGAGTAAGAAAGCACTTAAATTAATCTTTTGTCTTAAAACACAGAATCACAGTATTGACTAGACCATCAGATGCTGTTAAACACTGGTCACAATGTGCTTCGAACTCTGTCTTGATTGTGTCATTCTTTCTCATCATGACCAAAATTATTTAACTAGGTCGTCTTCCCATCATTGTGGAGGCCTTCCAAGTGGTCTTTTCTGGTCCCTTGGATACAACTTGACAACTACATGGGTCCACCTGCTGTCTGTGTCATAAAAATATATTAGTAATTGTCCAGCCGAAAGTGGTTTACATCAATGAAAAGCTCCATTTTTTAACAGAAGGCACATGGCGGAGTGGTTAGGGTATTGTATGCATGATTGTAAGTCTGTGGTTTCAGTTCCCGCATTGGATGGTGTATTGTGCTCTTGAGCAAAACACTTCATTTCACATTACTTTGTGATTAGGGTTACTGGTGACTGTGATTACTTCGACATCTGATGCATAGTACACTTGTACAAGCCATGTCAATTTGATGGAGGGAAGGAAAGAGTTAATGTAGAGCATAAAAAACATTTCATTACTATTAACAAATTATCTGTGGTTGCTCAGCAAGAAATTATGGAACCCTCGTCTGTTTCTTTATGACAGGAGAGACCACATAAAAAAAAAAAAAAAAGTAGTTTGCATTACACGAACTGAGGCATGGGTAAATTGTGAGAAATATTGTGACAGTAGAGTATATATTTACTGATCTGGCCAAACACAAGCCATTTAACTGTGAAACAAAGGAATGATACCAGATTTTAGCAAATAAGATTTGTAAGTTAGCAGAGCATGTAGCTTGTCTAGGGTGGAGGTTTTCTGACAAACACCAGCACTTTCTATCTACCAAATCCACTCACTAGGCTTCGGTCGGCCCAAGGCTATGAATTAAGTAACAGTGAAACATTGGGGTCAATGCAATTGGCTAGCCTCCTTCCCCAAAATTTCAGGCCTTGTGCCTATAATAGAAAGGACTATTATTATTATAATTACATGACTATATTTTGTTGTGTTGTAAGCTTGCTGGGCATGGAAATTTAAATAGTGCTTTCAGTAAGCCTACATGCATGGATGTATTGTCCCCTTATCTCCCAATACACCTATCCTTTTCCCTTAAATAGCTTGTAAACTTTAGAGAATTCTTGAATTTTGAGATTATCTCCTCTTCCTAAATGGAGCTGGTCTTTATTTCCATAATAATTTTAACTCAAGAATTTATGTTTGATATATCTGTATTTGTCTATGTGGTTCAAACATATGCTACTGGCCACTCTGAGTTATTTCTCAGTTTATTGTCATGTATGTATATATGAACATATAAATAATGCAAAACTGTTAAATGAATTAGGTCTGTGTAGTAAGCTGTCAAGAATGGGTGAGGTGTATGTTAAGTTCCGAGATTAATAAAATAGGGGAAAGTGTTGTGAATAGACAGATGCCTTGAAAATAATTTTTAAATGTAAATGAAAAATCATTAACATACACATACCAAAACAACAAAACAAAAAAAAAACAACAACAAAAGCAAAACAACACCTGCTAAGCTTTATATTCTAAATAAATCATGTAATAAACCTCTGGAGTTAGTAAACAGTAAGGTTAGGTGGTCGTCACAGTATCAAAATATAATATGAAATTGTTGGTCATGTTAAGTACAGTGTGAGAGAGAGGGAGGGGGGTGAGAGAGATGAAAGTGAGAAAGGGTGACTGGCAGAAACATGGAAGTTAAGCTTGAGGCCTGCAGAGGAAGGCAAGTTGGCTTTGATAATGACCCCTATCAGTGTCGGATTTAGACAGAATAATTAGTGTCTTTGTTAGGGCTATCTTAAAATAAGAATAACAGTAAGATGTTGGGGTGGGAGACTAGGTAGGGTAGGTGACTGTGGTGGTGGTTGGGGTGGGGAAGGGTGGGGGCATAAGGTAGTGATGTGGGGGATGGTAGGAGTAAGGGCACTTGCTGCCGCTATAATTTCTATACTTGTGTCTTCACTTGAAGGGTTCTTAAGGATTTCAGGGACCAGGTGTTGCTGAAGAGAAACAAGGGCAAACTGAAGTTTAATTTAGTTGCATTAGAACACACACGTGTTGTGTGTGTGCACGTGCATGTGTTAGGTGTATGCACATGTAAGATGCATGTGCGTTTGTGTGTGTGTCTTTGTGCTGGTGTTTGTCCCACAAACTACTTGACAACCAGTGTTGGTTTGTTAACATCACTGTTACTTGGCAGCTCAGCAAAAGAGACTGAGAGAATAAATATCAGACTTTAAAAAAAAAACAAAAAAAAAAACACTGGGGCTAATTTCAAGGTAGTGTCCCCACATCGCCACAGTCCATTGACTGAAACCAGCAAACAAGTACAATATCTTCCCCTTTTTTCTTTTCTTTTCTTTCCCACCCTATGTCCACCTGCATTCATATGTAAACAACAAACAAAACTACCCTTTTCAAAGTTCTTGCTTCAATCAATACACCCATCTATTTAGTAGTTTGTAAGAATTCACAAGCACTGCCTCTAAATCTAGCAGAACTTTTTGATTGGTGTAGCATGATTAATATCCTGAAGTCAAAACAACAAGTCAATCCTAAGAACATTAATGCAAAATTGTCTGAAGAAGTATGCATGTTGAATTCAGGGACTCCCCTAGAGTCCATGAATAATATTTAATAATACCTTATGGATGTGGTGGGGTAGTCCCATAAAAATACATGTGCCGAAACATATGTAGCAATGCATTAATAAAAATATAAAAATCTCCATCTGTGAAATATTTATCGTTAATATATATTGTTGCTATTATGCAAAAGTGTCGTAAGTCCAAAATGTTGCCTTTTCAGAAAACGAAAAAAATAGTTTCACCATTCCACAGCAAAACTGTTGTACTACACTTTGACAATTTTTCATATCTTGACATCTGAAGCAGCTGGAAATACAATAGCTTGATCAAAAGAACTTGTTATTGCAAGCAAAAATAAATATAGGGAAAAAGAAAAAAAAAATTTGGCCAAATTTGGACATACGACAGTTTAACATAATAGCAATGATATATATATGTTAATATTTGTTTTGGTTCAGTTATAATAAAAAAACAATTTTATGTTAAACTGATGGGTTACTCTGTACTTTTGTAAAGTACAATTTATTATCCTTAAGAATGTTGACAGTGACTTCGAAGTTTCGGCCAGTTGAGCCATCATCAGACAGCAAGTCTGTTGATGGGTTAAAAGGCTGTAACTTTGAAGTTACTGTTCATAATATTCTTGTTTAAGAATAAAAGGATTTATATATAGGAGTGGCTGTGTGGTAAGTAACTTGCTTACCAACCACATAGTTCCGGGTTCAGTCCTACTGCGTGGCACCTTGGGCAAGTGTCTTCTACTATAGCCTAGAGCCGACCAAAGCCTTGTGAGTGGATTTGGTAATCGGAAACTGAAAGAAGCCCGTCATAGAAAAATGTGTATATATACACACACACACGTGTGTGTGTGTGTGTGTGTGTGTGTGTGTGTGTGTGTGTTTG
>NC_068991.1:56257785-56263424 GCF_001194135.2 Octopus bimaculoides
GGGGGGGGGGAGAAAAAAGAAAAAGCGAAATACAGAGGTGTAAAATGTTTTGCTGATAAGATTATAAGACAGTGATAGTATGAATGCACTTCTCACATAATATCTCTGGTTTGAATGATTGTTAAAATAACTCCCACAGTAAACAAACTGTGTGCATGTGTGTATAATATGTTTGCGCACATGTGTGTATATACACACACACATATGTAACCACATGGTTCCGAGTTAAGTCCCACTCTGTGGCACCTATGGAAAGTGTCCTCTACTATAGCCTCAGGCCAACCAAAGCCTTGTGAGTGGATCTGGTAGATGGAAACTGAATGAAGCCCGTCATATATGTGTGTATGTGTTTGTGTCTGTTTTTATCACCCCACCATTGCTTGACAATGAATGTTGGTGTGTTTACGTTCCTGTTGTAACTTAGCAGTTCGGCAAAAGCGACCAATAGAATAAGTTCTGGGGTCAACTTGTTTGACTAAAGGCAGAGCTCCAGCGTGGCCACAGTCAAATGACTGGAATAAGTGAAAAAGAATACACACACACACACACACATAAACATATACATACATATACACATGCATACATATATGTACATATAAGCATACATACACACCTACATATATATGTATATATATATATATAGATACATATATGGATGTATGTAGATATAAGAATTCAAGCCAATTCAAGAATTCACACTAGGTATGGTAGTTGTGGTGGAGGTGACGGCGGTAGTGTTTGAAGGTAATTGTGGGATGTTCCAAAAATAATACAGGGTAACTGTCACCAAAACTAGTTTTCTTTTTTTTTTTTTTTGTGACAAATTATTTCCTTGAGTCTAAAACAAATAAACTGCTTGGGGATTTATGCTAAATGTAAAAAGAATGTTGGGAAAGATTTTAGCACTGGCCAGCAGTCGCTTCAGGTCAGCAAGTGTATGACTAGAAGCCTGAACAAGTTTACTGAGATCCGGCAGAATTCCCTTAGGAACAAACTTTCTTGGTCTGCCCTCATGTCTATCTAAGTAGGTTTACACATTTATAATTAGCATTTTAGTCTAATTGTGTTATCATTATTGTGATAAGAACAAAGGTGTCGAGTTGGCAGAATTGTTAGAAAGCCAAACACAATGCTTAGCAGCATTTTTCTTAACTCTTCACATTCTGAGTTCAAAGCTTGCTGATGCTAATTTTGCCTTTCATACCTTAAAGGTTGATAAAATAAAGTACCAGTCAAGTACTAGGATTGATGTAATTGACTTAGCCTCTCTTCATAGAATTGTGACGCTTGAACCTTGTAATGGACCAGTGATCCATTCAAGGGAATGTTGTCATGGAAATCAAGTGACAAGCCTTATGAGTTTCAGGGTTCAAGGAAAAAGAAAAAAAAAACTATCATAGACATGGGTGTGGCTGTGTGGTAAGAAGCTTGCTTCCCAGCCACATGGTTCTGGGTTCAGTCCCACTGTGTGCTACCTTGGGCAAGTGCCTTTTACTATGGCCTTGGGCTGATCAAAGCACTGAGTGGATTTGGTAGAAGGAAACTGAAAGAAGCCCATCATATATATGTGTGTTTGTCTTTTGCTACCACTTGGCATCTTGACAGTCTCAGGTCAACCAAAACCTTGTGAGTGGATTTGGTAAATGGAAACTAAAAGAAACCTGTAATGTGTGTGTGTCTTTGTGCTTGCTTTCCACCACTGATTGACAACTGGTGTTGGTGTGTTTATATCACTGTAACTTAGCAATTTGGCATAGGAGACTGATAAAATGAGTGCCATGCTTACAAACAAGAAAAAAAAAAACACTATTGGGGGTCAATTCATTTGACTAAAAATTCTTCAGCACAGTGCTCTGGCATGGACAGAATCTCATGTCAAACAAGTAAAAGATAAGAAATAAAAGATCAAAGTTGTTTTACATAAGAAATCTTGTAACCCATTGCATCACTATGCTGGCACTAAAATAGGTTCTAGCTGTATACCATATAGCAATGAATCAACCACTTAGAGCTTGTTTTTTTCGTTTTTTTCAAGGGTTGTATTTGTGTGTGTCTATGTGCACAGAAGGATTTCTGAACAATCCTGAGGGATTAACAAAATACTTGCCAGTGATTACAGTTCTCTCTTGTTTATAGTGGCATGTCCATGTATTTCTATCAAGAACAACTAACACATAGAATGGGAGGTGCCTTGGAATGTGGTAATAGGAAATGATGAATCAACCATGCAGTAGTAGGTCAGGGTCAGCCCTCAATAAACTTAGTAATTCCTGTTCCAGAAACTTCTATTCTACTCTGAAACGAGCAGATAAATTTATAAAACGAATCCAAGATCTGGATTTCTTCAATATGCAAAGCAACAAGGATTTTGGTTTATATCTTTTGACAAAGACCTTATGATGTTGTTTAGTTCCAGGTGGACCTTGATTGAATAAACCTTATGATAAATGTTCCAGCTATTGCCATCCAGCATTTCTGTAAATAAGGAACTACACTGTCTTGTGTGTCCTTTTTTCTTTTACCATGGACAGTTGAGTGTGATTTGAAGGAGTTTTGTTGCAATTTATAGATCTCAGTTGCTGGTTTACGGACATTCTGAGAAGTTTACTGCTAAAAGTAAAGGTTAACTCTCAAAGAGATCTGGAATAGCTGTCCCTTGAAGCCCTCATCTCACAGGAAAGGAAAAGAGTATGTAAGGTGTAGGGGTGGGGTGGGGCAAAAAAACTGAAAGTTTTTGAAAACAAAATTGTTTTCGGAATGCTAATTTCTGTTGTATGAAACAGAAATACTAAAAAAAAAAAAAAAAAAAAAAAAAAAAAAAAAAAAAATGAGGACGGGTGGGGGTAGGAAGAGGAACTACTCTTTTCTTTTCCCATGGGGGTAAAGAGCTTGGAGTAATAGCTATTCCAAAATTCTGCCAAAAACAATCTATATATAGATCCTTTGTCAGTATAGAAAAACAAATTCTAAACTGATAAAGTCGATAAATGATAAAAAAAAGAAAAAAACAACCATTTTATAGGGAAAAAAAAGACAAAGAAAAATTAAAGGAAAACACATTGGCAAAAATATGGGGAGACCTTCCAAACCAGCAGAATATTAAAAACCTAAATTAAGGTGAGAATTGGTGGATGGTCGTACAATGGATTGATTTATTATACATATTACAAGGTGACCAGCTCCACTTGAAAAGGGGAGATAATCTCAAGAGTCAAGTATTCCCCAAAATTGGCAAGCCATTAAAGAAAAAGACAGGGTTATTGCCTGGAGATAAGACAATCTGGGGTACATGTTTCTGGCTCAGTCTTCATCAACACAGCACTTGTGCAATCTTTTTCTCCAGTAGCTAAGAAACTTAGACTTATACATATAAGAGGTAGAACACATTTTTGGTCAAGGCAGTACCTCAGCATAGCCTACAGTCTGAGTGAAACAGGTAAAAGGTAAAAATTAAAAAATAATTGCAACATTGGTGGTTGGCACTCCGTCGGTTACGACAACGAGGGTTCCAGTTGATCCGATCAACGGAACAGCCTGCTCGTGAAATTAACGTGCAAGTGGCTGAGCATTCCACAGACACGTGTACCCTTTATGTAGTTCTCGGGGAAATTCAGCGTGACACAGAGTGTGACAAGGCTGGCCCTTTGAAATACAGGTACAACAGAAACAGGAAGTAAGAGTGAGAGAAAGTTGTGATGAAAGAGTACAACAGGGTTCACCACCATCCTCTGCCGGAGCCTCGTGGAGCTTTAGGTGTTTTCGCTCAATAAACACGCACAACGCCCGGTCTGGGAATCAAAACCGCGATCCTACAACCGCCATTTCGCTGCCCTAACCGCTGGGCCATTGCGCCACCATTATATGGAATGATAAACTCAAATCGAGAGAGAGAGAGGAGCTGTTACAACAAACTTTAGTACTCAGTAGGCCAAAATTGGTGACTGGTTGTTGCTGTTATTTCATGTGAACACTGCTTAATAGATATTTGAGGGACAATGTATAAAGACCACAACAGCCGCATTACATCATAAACTCCTCTGTGTAGAGAAATTTTCAAGGGAAGGAAGCAGGGGAGGGGGGCATTACAAATAGACCCTCTCAAAAGCCAGATTCTCCTCCACTCATTCTCCACCACACGCAACACATACAAACACCACTACCACCACCACCACCACCACCACCGAAACTTGCTAAACTTTAGTCACAGTCAGATCATTCTGAATTTCACAGTACTTCTCTACTCATCCTTCCTGACAATGAGATTCTCAATGGCAACTTGATCTGAGGAAAGGGAGGGGAGAGAGAGAGAGCGAGCGAGAGAGAAACAGAGAAAGAAAAAAGACATAGAGAGGGGGAAGCAGAAACAGTCAGAAGCATGCAAGTCGGCTTCTTCCTCTTCCTACCTCCCTATCTGCTGTGAAGGACTCTACACTCCTCCACCACCTCTGCCTCGAACTGGCAGCCAAACACCAACAGAAGTAGCAGGGTAAGTAGAGGAGTGTTAACCCCACCACCACCAACAACAGCACCACCTCTTCCCTCCTCCCTATAACACCTCAACTGGCTACCATGACAACTAAACTTAAACCTCTCCTGTGTTGCTGATAAGAGAGAGGAAGAGAGGGAAGGAAAGAGAGAGAGATAGAGAAAGGGTGGTGGCAGTGGTGGTGGTAACAGTGTGGATCTGATACCCTGGCCAAGAAACATTTTGTTTTCACAGGTGTCACTTCCACTACATATGGGTGAGTACTTGAGTGAGTGAGTATGTGTGTGTATGTAGGTGTGTGAGTACTTGTGTCTATATATATATATATATATATAAAACATACGTGTGTGTGTGTGTGTGTGTGTGTGTGTGTGTATATATATATATATATACATACATACATACACAGAGTTAAGTATACAGTTCATCTTTATCTGTATCAGTGTACACATATACGCATGTAACCACATAACTGTGTGAGAGTATGTGTGTGAATGCCAAACAGAAGTGTAAGAAAGTGTGTGTGTGTGTGTGTGTGTGTGTGTGAAACAGAAGCTATAACACGAAGTAGGACAGTACCAACTCCAACACTTTGAACACATAATTAACGCCACCCACCATGGCTTCTCCAGATTTCAGCAGTTACAATGTTGGGAAGCTCTTTGTGGTCACTAGACTTGCTAGTTATAGCAGCCAGAAATATCTTATCTGGACACAGGAGTCAAGAAATACACAAAGTGGAGAGGGGAGGAGACCATAGTTGCAACTCCAGTGATTCTGTCTAGCTATCTATCATCTACTTGTTCCAGTCACTGGATTGCAGCCATGCTGGGGCACCACCTTGACAGGCTTAGCTAAATAAATTGACCTCAGTACTTTGTTTAGTTTTATAAGTTTTGTGGGGTTTTTACGTCAGTCTCTTTTGCTGAACTGCTAGTTTATGGAGGACAATGATTATTAAGGAGAGTGAGTAGGTCAAGGGAGAAAACACAAACACATAAGCACATATATATATGGGTAGCTTCATACAGTTTCTGTCTACCAAATTTACTTAAAAGGTATTGGTTGACATGGGGCTAAAGGTGCTGCACACTAAGACTGAACCAAGAGTGACATGGTGGCAAAGCAAGCATCTTAATCACATGGCCACAAC
>NC_068991.1:56263844-56266393 GCF_001194135.2 Octopus bimaculoides
AAATATATTTTAAGAAAACAAAAATTAATAAAAAAAGAATAAAACCCAAATTAATAAAAATGTTAAGTTGCGGATAGCTGTAGTAACTGGAGGTTTCAGTAAACACACACCCCTTTTACATACACACACCCCTTTTACATACACACACATATAGCCATAGAGTTATTGTTTTCAGCGTACAATTTTCATCATCCCACTACCAAGTATGACATCACCCCTTTCTTCCTTATTCATCTATTACCCCTTCCTTTCTCGTTCATAAACACAAGAGTATCATTATAGTAGATTATCTTAGTAACCATGGGAACTATGAAAAAAATACAAAGCCCAGCAACACCACCAGATCATTCTACACATCTTAGTGGTAAGAGTATTCACCTCACAATCATAAGGCAATATGTTGTGTCCTTGAGCAAGACACTTTATTTCACATTGCACCAGTTCACTCGACTGGCAAAAATGAGTTGTACCTGTTATTCAGTTACATTCTGTGTCACACCTGAATCTCCCCGAGAACTATGTTAAGCTTGTGTATGTCTTTGGAGTACTCAACCACTTGCATGTTAATTTGCTAAGCAGGCTGTTCCACTGATTGGATCAACTCAAACATTTGTCATAATCACCAGAGTGCTATTTTTCTTTTTATCTGTCTAGTTATCTGTCTGTCTATCTACCAATCTACACATACACACATACCATAACAGGCATAAACATGAATTTATGACTGCATGGCTGTCTAGATATGTGTGTATTGTTGAAAAGTGGTAGTGAGTTGTTATAACCAACTCTTAAAAGACTAATGTAGACAATAAAAAGTTTCATCTTGTAAATCCTTGGCAAATAACTGCACTTTACAGCAAGAAATGGTAGCTTTGGTAATGTTCTTCATTCACCAGCTGGTGCCAGATGGAAGCACTCATTTCCTTTGGGTTAAAAAAAAACCCAACAAAAAACAAAGAAATATAAAAAAAAATAGTGGCTACATGAGAGTTGTACGGATATTCAGGATGTGAAACAGAAGTTCGATGGCCTTAAGGTTTGATGTTTTGCAAGATGAGAGGGCAGAGTTCTACAAATAATGTAACCACTCAAAGTTAGTGCTGTAAATGACAGTGGTGATGTTGATGGTTGTGGTGAGGCTAATGATTGTGATGGTTGGTGGTGATGATGATGCTGATGGTTATGGTGACGATGATGATAGTGATATTGATGGTTAGGAAGTAAGCTTCTTAATTACACGGCCATGCTTTTATCTTATTTGTCATTAGAGTGCGGCCATGCTGGGGCAGCACTTTCAAGTATTTTTGACGAATGAACTGACCCCAGTACTTCTATTTTTAAGCTTGGTATTTGTTCTATTAGTTACTCTTGCCGAACTGCTAAGTTACAGGGATGTAAACACACGAACATCAATTGTCAAGTGGTGGTGAGGGAGACATGCACACAAACACAAAGACATGTACACAGATGCAAATGTACAAACGACAGGATTTTTCCAGTTACTGTCTACCAAATCCATTCACAAGGCTTTGGTTGAACCAAGGCTATAGTAGAAGACACTTGCCCAACGTGCCACACAGTGGGACTGGACACAGAAGCACATGGCTGGGAAGCAAGCTTCTTACCACACAGCCATTTGTATTCTATACAATATGAATTGGCTTCAAATTTTGGTACAAAGCCAGCAGTTTCAGTGAAGGGGCTAGGTCAGTTATATCACCCCCGCCTTGTACTCAACTGGCACTTATTTTATTGACCCAGAAAGTATGGAAGGCTAATTTGAGCTTGGTGGGAACTGAACTCAAACATAAAAGCAGACGGAATGCTACTAAGTATTTTGTCCAGCGTGCTAATGATTCGGCCAGCTCACCACCGCTGCTCAACAACCAGTGTTGGTTTGTTTATATTCACATAACTTAGCAGTTTGGTAAAAAGAGTCCGACAGACTAAGTACCAGGCTTTAAAAAAAAAAGTGAAAATAAGCACTTAAGGGTGATTTGTTCGACAAAAATCCTTCAAGGTACTGCCGAAGCATGGCCACAGTCCAATGGCTAAAACAAGGAAAAGCTAAAGTAATAAACACAACAAAATATAATAAAATAAAATAAAATAAATAAATGAAATAATTAATTAATAAATTTGAATACGAAAATGTATTTTTCGTCAATGACAAAAATAGTCTCTAAGACAAGTTAAGAAATAAACGGTCAGAATAAATAGCATTGATTTGCAGAAGAGAATGTCAGCTTTTGTCTGGGTAGTGAGTGTAACAATTTTATACATAAATAAATCAACCATCTCTCTCTCTCTCTCTCTCTCTTGCCTTATCCATCTCCCCCCACCCTTGCTTTACTGCCAATCAATGGTGGTAGTACAAATTGGAATTAATTTTAATGAATGTGAACATCTCAGCGAAGGAAATATAAATTTGTGTATATGGAGGAGATAGTGGGGGGAAAATTTGATTAGATGACAAAGTAGAAAACTAGTAGGCAATGAAAATTGTACAAGTTGTTGAGTCACTACAGTGTCGGGGAGTGGGGGGGGGG
>NC_068991.1:56266459-56267417 GCF_001194135.2 Octopus bimaculoides
GAGCGAGAGAGAGAGAGAGAGAGAGAGAGAGAAAGAGAGAGAGAAAGAGACTGTGAAGAAGAAGAGAGGAGATTTCATGTGTGTATGTATGTGCCTATCAATCACACAAGAACTGGCACTCCGTCGGTTACGACGATGAGGGCTCCAGTTGATCAAATCAACGGAACAGCCTGCTTGTCAAATTAACATGCAAGTGGCTGAGTACTCCACAGACATGCATGTCCTTAATGTAATTTTCAGGGAGATTCAGTGTGATACAGAATGTGACAAAGCTGACCCTTTGAATTACAGGTACAACTCAATTTTGCCAGTTGAGTGGACTTGAGCGACATGAAGTAAAGTGTCTTGCTTAAGGAGACAATGTGCCCCCCCCAGCTATTGAACTCATAACCTGACCAACTTGGGCCAAATATCCTAACCACTTAAATATCCAAATATCCTAACTAAATTCGGGACCTTCATCCACAGCAAAATATTTTTTTATAAATTATGAAAACTCATACTGGCCAAAAATCTTCAAAACTCTTTTTCTGTAAGCAAAACCGTTGTCAGTAGGTCAAGCCTATAATGCTATGTTGATGAGAACCAATGTTAAAACACGACCATAGTTGTCCCATTGCTTGCAAAATCAGACTTTCCCTACTCTTCCTCCATTGACGATTGAATTTTCTAACACATGAAACTTTGATAACTTAGCAAGATTGATGCCAATATGTACAAATTATATCAGTTCCAATATATTTAGATACTTACACATCCACACGATATGTGTGTGTGAGTATACTGCAGTTTAGCAAGTTTTCAATGATATATCTGCTTTAAACATCATACAAAGATTACAATTTTTAACTAATACAGCTGCCATCGCTAATAATGTATGTGTGTGTGTGTGTGTGTGTATGCATATATATATATAGAGAGAGAGAGAGAGAGAGAGAGAGAGAGAGAGAGAGAGAGA
>NC_068991.1:56268187-56270215 GCF_001194135.2 Octopus bimaculoides
ATTTACTGACATATATAGGGAGGAAAGGAGAAGTACGAGGAAGGGGGAGACAATGAAAAGAAGAAAGAACAGAGATGGGTGTGGGAGAAGGAAGGCAACTCAATAGCAGATACAGTTAAATTAAAATTTATCACCTATCTGACCTCTGACCCAGTTGTGCCCTGCCACCTCCTCCACCCAACCCATAACTAACCACAGTGCAGAGTCCCTAGTTTTTTCTTTTTTCTATGTCAGCTTACTGTCAGCCTAATTTGAAGACAGTTAAGTAACAATTATGGAACAATTACACGCACTGTGCAGCACTAAAGAGAAACAAGCCCATTCGAAATTGTTTATACACACATGAAGATATATACACACATGGATATACACACACATAGATAAACTGAAATTCAAGTCAGTCAACAAAGAACTCGGGGAAATGTATAAATAGAGACTTTTCCCATTAATGTGTCTGTTAGTGAGCGAACGTGTATGTATGTATGTATGTATGCATGTACATGCACGTGCACATGCAAAGAAAAATAAAACTCAGACAGACACACACGTGCAGGTGTGGAGATGATTGTTTTACACTGGAAGATTTTAAAGTAACACAGGCACAATTTCAGTACAAGTTAGAAACGAGCTCAGACAGAGTGATATGGTGTGATGAAGTGAGCAAGATGTGTGCCAGTGAGTGTGTGTATGTGCGCGTGCATGTAATGTGTTGCAATGGGTTATGTTATGCGCACACAGTCAGGTGTGTGTGTGTGTGTGTGCAACTGACATCAGTTATTTTGAATGCACCAGGAGAACTCTAAAACAATATTGTTTGAAAGCAACAACAGAGCAATGTTAATTAGTCTGTAAGCAAGTTAAATTAGACCCTGGGTACTTTCTTATGATTGACAGCCAATTTGTAATTTACTCAAGGTGCAGGCATGGCTGTGTGGTAAAAAGTTCTCTTCTCAAATCACATGGTTTTGGGTTCAGTCCTGTTGCATAACACCCTAGGAAAGTGTCTCCAACTATAACCTAAGACTGACCAAAGCTTTGTGAGTGGATTTGGTGGCTGGAAACTGAAAGAAGCCAGGCCTTTGCTTTTTTTCTTTCTTGGTGATGTAGTGATAGCTACTATTTGAGTGGTTGGCGTTAGGAAGGGCATCCAGCTGTAGAAACTCTGCCAGATCAGATTGGAGCCTGGTGCAGCCATCTGGTTCGCCAGCCCTCAGTCAAATCGTCCAACCCATGCTAGCACGGAAAGCAGATGTTAAACGGTGATGATTTCATTATGACAATATAACAGGATTTTAAAAATATCGAATGGATATAGGTGTCCACTGAAGTTATGTTATGCACACACAGTCAGGTGTGTGTGTTTGAAAGCAACAACAGAGTAATATTAATTAATCTCTAAGTAAGTCCCAACCCATCATCTCACCATATAAAGCTGCTTCCCACCTCACCTGCAGTTTCAGGGTTTGTAACCTTGCAAGCCACATGGTAACCTTACTAGGGCTGATGGCAAATAAAAAGCACACAGTATATGATGGAAAGTGGTTGGCATAAAGGAAGGGTGCCCAGTCATAGAAACCATGCTAAAGCAGACACTGGAGCACAATGCAATTCTTGGACTCACTGGGTCCTGTTAAGCCATCGAAAACATGTCAGCAAGGACACTAAATGATGTTGACCACGATTTCTGTATTAATTTCATATTTATTCATTATTTTAATTTTTTTTTGTGTTCGGCATAAAATCAATACAAACACACACACACACACTCTCTCTCTCTCTCTCTCTCTGAAAGTACATTTTAATGAAACGAGGAATGGAAAAACATAAAAGCAACTTTTGGGGAAAAAATACATAAAAGAACAGGAACAAAAGTGTTTCTTTTTTTTTTGAGCAAAAAGAAATAAACTGCTAAAAAAATTAAATGGTAGGTGAGGGTAAGCAAAAACAATGTAAAGTAGAACTCTGTGGTGGTGAGGGCAAAGAGATGGAGGTGTATACAATAGAAAACTGTTCAAGTGTTTAGTGAGA
>NC_068991.1:56270225-56285303 GCF_001194135.2 Octopus bimaculoides
AAGAACAGGAACAAAAGTGTTTCTTTTTTTTTTGAGCAAAAAGAAATAAACTGCTAAAAAAATTAAATGGTAGGTGAGGGTAAGCAAAAACAATGTAAAGTAGAACTCTGTGGTGGTGAGGGCAAAGAGATGGAGGTGTATACAATAGAAAACTGTTCAAGTGTTTAGTGAGATTTAGAGGTATAAAGTGAATTAAGTAGTTTGTATGTGCATGATGTATGTATATGTGTGTGTATATGTGTATGTGCTACAGTGACAAAAAGTGAGGAGAAATTTTGGGAACTGCTATGAACATTTAAAGCTGTCTCAAGTGAAAGCAGCAGCAATATTGAGCAGGTAGAATAATAATGATGATGATAAAAAGAACTGGTGGATGGTGAGAGTTGGTGGAGAATAATATTGCTGACTGTTCTCAATTTAGGGGGAGGATTGTTTGGTAATGTGTACGTGCGCTTGCGTACATGTGTGATTTTTATTTTATTTTATTTTTTATTTTTAATCAATTCAGAAAAGATAAAACAGAAACAAGAAGAATTGTCTTTCAGATTAAACAGATAAAGAAGAAAAAAAAAACAACGGAAAGAAAAAGAGATAAATTGTATTGATTGCAAATAGAAGGTAAAAAAAAGATAAACAAAAAACAAAAAATAAACAATTCATTGCATTTCATGTGCTTTTGTGTGTTTATGTGTATATGTACAAGTGTGTGTGTGTGTGTGTGTGTGTGTGTGTAAAAATTTAATGTAAATATTTCTATTGCCTTCCTCCACACTCCACCAACCACCACCACCACAAGGGTTCTTAGAATCCAACACTTTTAGATCTGATTTCTTAGTAGGAAGTGGATAAGAAATGAATCTCCTACTGGATAAGATGCCAGTCTATTGTGCAAATCATATACCAGTCCTTTTGTGTTAATTAGGTGAACTTGAAGCATGTTTCTAATGAAGCGTAATATATTCATCCAACCTATACCAGCATGAGTTGGATGAAGCATAATGTATTCATCCAACTCATGCCAGCAATGACACAAATGGACATAAAGACAAACAAAATACATACATGCGTTTATGTATACACGCAGAAGAACAATTTTGAATCAAAATCTGTAAAATACACTCGTTAACAAACTCTATCTGACCTGGAACAGTCTGTAATATTGTCTTCCATTGATGCCCACCACCCTTACTTCTTCCCATTATTGTTTTACCATGTTAGAACAATAGTGTGTAGGGTATAGCTGTGTGTGTGTGTGTGTGTGTGTGTGTTTTTGAATGAATACATATCTGCCTTCATATTTGACACTGCTTGGCAAAACACTGTCTGTATCTATGCCGTTATCTAGCAGTGCAATAAATAGGTATTGCTGAAATATGTACTGGGTGTGAAGGCTTGTGGCTCAGTGGTTAGGATATTTGGCTTACAGTCATAAGGTCCTGGGTTCAATTCCTGGCTGTGTGTAGTGTCTTTGAGCAACGCACTTTATTTCCCGTTAAAAACGAGTTGTACCTATATTTCAAAAACCAGCCTTGTCACATTCTGTGTCAATCATCCTGAGAGCTACATTATGGGTACATGTGTATCAGCCACTTGCACATTAATTTGATAAGCAGGGTGTTCCATGGATTGGATCAACTGGAACTCAACATAACTGGAAGAGTGTCAGTACAGTGGGGGATGTGACTGACTGAAGCTCTTCAAGGTGGTACTCCAGCAAGAGTACCATATCTATCAAGTGGTGGGTATTAAGTTTGGCATAGCCCGGGTTAATACTGGTTGAATCCAATCTTAATGCATACTGATCTGGCAATTCCATAGAAGCACATAAAAGAGCAAGATTAGCACTAAATCAGTGGTTCTTCCCTTGATTACCATTTTATTCTGGTGGACCTGATAGACATTCAGTGTTTAAAAACTAGGTGGCGAGGTGGCAAAAACGTTAGCACACCGAGCGAAATGCTTAGTGGTATTTCGTCTGTCTTTACGTTCTGAGTTCAAATTCTGCCGAGGTTGACTTTGCCTTTCAACGTTTCGGGGTCAATAAATTAAGTACCAGTTGCGTATTGCGGTTGATCTAATCAACTGGCCTCCTCCCCAAACAATTTCGGGCCTTGTGCCTAGAGTAGAAAAAATGTTTAAAAACTAGTATTATAAGATACTTCTTTCATAATTCCTATTTTGAATTTTACATGTTCTCTTGTGTAAATTTGCAATAGCACTCTCCCTGAGAGAACATGTTTCAATAACCAGAAACCTGTTAAACATTGTAAAATATTAGACAAACAACTTAGCTGTTTATTGTTTCTTGCAATAAATACATCCAAATCAAAATTTTTCGGTGGGCTCTTGAAATACTGCTGTGGATCCCCAATTTACTATTTTGCTTGCTTGGAGCCCACCAAAATCTTATATGGACCCTGGTTGAGAACCACTGCTCTAGCAGGACAAATATGACTGAAGTGATCAACCATTAGTTTTAATGAGAATTAAATTAAAAGAATTTTGGCATGAGAATGTTTTGTAAAACAATATGTAAGTGAAACTTAGAACATAAAACAGCTAATAATTATCTCATAAATATGAGACAAAAGAATAGCAACAAGTACAAAGGAATAGCTTTGCTTATTATTATTATTATTATTATTATTATTATTATTATTATTGTTATTGTTATTGCTATTTCAGAGAGTAGTTAAACCAAGAATCCACTTCAAAAGTTTGCAAGAACATAAGAGCTGCTAAGATAAGGAAAACAGAAAATGGTTTTTAAAAGGAATTCTAAGAAAATATGAAAAAAATGGAAAGAGAAAAAAAGAGGGTGTGCAGAGTTGAGAGAGAAAGAGAGATGGGGGAAGGGGTGCATGGAGTTTTGAGTTGTGTATTTTGTGAGTGAGATGGTGTGGAAGTTGTTAGAAGTTACCAGCTTGTGTTGGAAGGAACAAACAATCCAAGCAAAAGACAAAGGGAAGAGAAAATAACTGGTATGAAGATGTAGTGACAGATATTTTTCACATGTGTGTCTGTGTGTGTGTGTGAATACTACACATATGGAGAGAGAAAGAGGATGGAGGAGAGAGAATCAGGGTGGTTAGGTTTGTTTGGAAGGAGGTAGTGTGGTGGTGGTAGTGGTGGTGATAATAGTGGAGAGGTATAGGTGGATGGGATCAAAGCAATATCAGACAGTAGTCTGTAGGGCTGCCCAAATGAGCTGATTTTTGTGCCAAACATTTCAACATGTGATACTGCTTACTGTTGGTGGTCACTGATTAATGGCAAGCACACACACACACACACAGAGTCTGAGAAAACAGTTGGAAAACTTTAAAAAAAAAAAAGCAACCCCCCCCCCCACCAAAAAAAAAAACAAAGGCTCCATCCCTTCACCCATTTCTAACTCAAGCTGGCTGTTTATTTATTTATTTTTTTCCCTTAGACTTTTCAGAAGATTCTTATTTTCAGTGAAAACAAGATAAAGAAAAGCTGATTTGAAAGGAAATTTAGCATTTGTCTTTAGTTTAAATTTCTTATTTTTAGTTCAAGTTTCTTTTATGAGAGTTGCCAGCAGCATTTTTCAAGAATTTTAAATTAGTTCTGCAGGTCTTATTTACAGTTCAAGTTTGGTAAATAAATAAAAAAAAGTAATCATATACACACACACACAAAGAGAGAGAGATGGGGTGTTGTATATTTCTCTAAGCTTGAAGTATTGACAGGTGTTGGGAGTGGTCGAATTCCTTACAAAAGGCTTGAAAACCTTTGAATTTTTAAATTGTCCCCAGGGAATCATGGCCAGCTGACTAAATAGAAGACTAATTTCCTGCAACTGTGGCCATCACACAACATGGACATTAAGCTATCTTTAGCAAAAGTCAAAAGATGAATTCAAGTGTTTGATTGTAGAAAAAGATCTTTCAAAAGCAGTTTCGACTGATTTGCTGACATCTTTTACTGCAACCATGCTGGAGCATCACCTTAAACCTTTAGCATTCAAGTTACTCTGTCAAGTGCAATGATTTTTCATTCACATTGTTTTCCATTAATTTTGCATTTATTTTGTGACTGTATATGTTTAGAACAGCATTGAAGGATAAGTGTGATAGGCTGGATCTGGCTGGTTAGAACATAAAACAGGTAACATATCTGGACCAGATATGGCTGGTTTAAATGCTAGGAGGTTAAAGAACTTTAGTCAAATAAATCGACCCCAGTACATTTCTTTAATGCCTGGTACTTATTCTATTGGCATCTTTTGCCGAATTGCTAAGTCACAGTGATATAAACACACCAATACCAGTTTTCAAATGGTGATGTGGGACAGACAGACACAAAGATACACACACATTGGGCTTCCTTTAGTTTCTGTCTACCAAATCTACTCACAAGGCTTTGGTCTGCCCAAGGCATCAACCAGTGGGACTGAACCTGGAAACATGTGCTTGGGAAGCAAACTTCTTACCACACAGCCACACCTGCAATTCTATTAACTACACAAGAGTCAGTTTACACTCAAGACTGACTTCCAATTAAGAAATAGGACATTAATCCTTTTGACACTTATCTAAGACTGCTTTTGGTTCAATGATACAAACAACCTGTTTAATCCTTTAGCTTTTAACCTGGCCACAATCAACCCAAAATATTCTACCTATTTGATGCTCAAGCTGGTCAGGTCTTGTCTCTCACACCTAACCTACAATGTCATTCTAAGAATAAACAATAACCCTCATCAAAATCTGGGAGCTACAAAATAATATATAATGATATCGAAACAATGAGAGTAAATCAGCATTTCGCTTGACAGAATAATCTGAATGCAAAAGAGCTAATGTGATTTAAACTGAAACTTGCCTTTAAAATTTCATGTTACTCTGTTTCAAATGCCATTTTAATAATGGCAAAGTTATTTTATTTAAATTCTTTATTATTTTCTAAATAAATTAAAAATGGAGGCAGTGTAGTTTAACAGAAATATGGTAACGGAAAATGAGAAATTAATATAATTTTTAAGGGTCTTTCAGAATTAAGTTTATATTACTGCATCACACACACACAAACTAGATGATAAGTAGAAAATAAGTAATGTTTTAAACGTATTAAAGTTTTAATGAATTCATCATAGATTTATGCAGTATCTTTAGAGAATAAACATTGACATTGAGTTTATCAGTAAAAACTGGAAAGTACACACACACACACACAGAAAATATATACATACACCTGTATGTATTCACATACATATATACACACACACATTTCCTATACACAGCAACACACGCATTCATATACATACATATACAGATATGTAATACACACATGTAAGTTGATAAGCCATATCTTCATCTAAATGATCAAATCAACATTCTTAGGCTTACTAATAAGACCAAACAACAGCAACAAGAAGAAGTCCAAGTCCAAATAGCAGTGTATTACTACTACTACCGCCACTACCACCACTACCACCAGCAGCAGTAGTAGTAGTAATAGTACATCAGTAGAGATTAGATAAGAGAAAAACAGATCAAATCAGGCTGGAGGTTCATGTTTTAATTTACTGGTTTGGAAGTGAAAGGCCAACGGAAAAAGTTCTAATAATACATTACTAAATCAATGACTCATACTTCAGACCTCGACCTCCTCTTTAATTCAGCTCTTCTCTCATTACAAGTATATATAAACAATTACAATCATGTCTAATCCTATACACTAGATTGATTGCTCTGGCAAGATTTATTATATTATAATGCATTTTCAAAGACTCATCAGTTTTTGTGTTCATTCGTGAAACCATATTCCTCAATCATAGCTTTATCTTGTATCATGATCAACTTGAGATTATTTCTTTAATTCGTCCAGTCCTAACATTTCTGTCCACACAAAAACTCTTCCAACCCAAAAGCTACTCTACCAAACACATTGGGTTATCTTATATGAATTTAAATACTGCATTTCTAAGCACGCTGAATGACATCTGTGATCGTGTCCATCCTGCTCTTGCTTGTCTTGCATGACAGTGGACACCCTTCCCTCTTCATTTCATCTTTAACCTCTCCATCATTGCTTTATATGCAGAAACCGTTTAAGAAATTTGGTAATTATGCATTTGACATGAACAGGAAGAAATGCAAAGAATTGTGAAGGTCAGTCAGCTCCATCTATCCATCCTAATTATGATATTAATGCAAACATGGACTGAAGGCTTAAATTGATGAGAGAAAGGCTTACTTGCCAACATTAGTTATGCATGACATCTGTCTCAAACTTTAATTATAGCACTGTTACTCAGAGTAGTTATAGCAATGGTGTTTAGAATAGTTTTAGTATTAATAATAGTTATAATACTGATATAAGAGTGCTTATAATACTGGTATTAAGAGTGATTATAGAGGTGATAGGAGAGAAGCAGTAGTACTGATATAAGGACCTTTATCTTCTACCATCTACTTGTTTCCGTTAGTAGACTGTAGCCATGCCAGAAGAATTTTTTAGCTGAATGAATCGACCCAGGTACTTATTTTTTCTTGAAGCCTGGTACTTATTCTATCAGTCTCTTTTGCTGAACCACTAAGTTACAGGACTGTAAACATACCAACACCAGTTGTCATGCAATGGTGGACACTGTCTACCAAATTCCTTCACAAGGCTTTGGTCAGCCAAAGGCTTTAGTGGAAGACACTTGGCCAAGATTCCATGCAGTGGGACTGAACCCAGAACCATGTGGTTGAGAAGGAACTTCTTACCACACAGCCACAAATGTTTGTAGGATCAATACTAGAGTAGTCATAAATCTATGGTCAGCTCCATGTCTTAAACTTGTGGCTTTTACCATATTTTAATCCCTGCAGCTACCTGCAACACCTAAAATCCGTGATAACAAACCCAAACTTCTTTATTCCTCAACCCGTCTCAATAAATGTCTTGAGTAGGGAGTTTTATGGGAGGGAAGGGACGTCTGTCTGCATTTTAATTTTAAGAAAGCTTAGTAACCAACAAGGCATGTTTTGAATGAAATACAATTAAATCCTGTTATAAGCAATTCATTTACAGACAACAATAGGGATTATTGCAAGTTAGTCATAAAGATAACAGGATTAACTAAATGACATGCAACATTTGAAATTAAAATGAACAGCAAAAATAAAAAAAAGGAGTCATAAAGTGTCTACTCACAAGTGAAGTTGTTCAAGACTATAATTCTTTCCAAAATATGGCATTTCAGCAAGGTTATTATAACTAAGTTTCCTGCAAAGAAATAACAAAAGGAATAAAATTTAAAATATAAAAAAAAGTAGCAGAATTTATTTAAATACATACTGTATATGATGGCATAACCCTACCCCAAGAAAAACATACAGGTATATTAGATGCACCTTAATTCCAGTAGTGCATATTCAGAGAAAAAGAAAGTTTTTAGTTCATTAACTCATAACCTTTTAAGCATTCGAACTGGCCATACCAGGCCCAAATATTCATGTTTTGTGTTCAAACTGATCAGATCAGGCCTCTCACAACTATCCTGCAATGTCATTCTAAAAGTAAACAATTATATCATTGAAATCTGAAATCTATGAGATGATGCATGAATAATTCAAAACAATTTGAATGAATAAGCACTACATATGATGGAGTAATGTGAATGTTAAAGGGTTAAGCATTCCGATTACTGCCAAATGTAATGTTTATTCATTCATATTGTTTTGAATTAATTATGCATTATCCTGGTAGGTTTGAGATTTCAATGATGTGTCTGTTTATCTTTAGGATGACATTGTAGGGTAGTTGTGAGTGGCTGGATCTGGATGGTTGTAGCATAAAACATGAATATTTGGGCTGGGCATGGCTGGTTTAAATGTTAAAGCATGTGATTAGGTCTATCTTAGCATATAGGACATGGGGTGATTTTTTTTGCAACGTTTGTTTAAAACAAAAAAAAGTGTGTCGTGTAAGCCACTAAGTGCGGTACTGTGAATATAATAAAATAATTGTAAAGCTGATCGTCCACAATGCATATCAATATGAATGTAGTAGAACTTCAGGACTAAAATGATAATAATAATAATAATAAAAAAAAAAAGACAAATTAATAGAAATAGAAATGTTATTTCTTTTTGCGTTTCTTTCTCTTTTGATGATGTCAAAAAAAATTATGTTAAGTGCAAAATTCTTGAAGTTTTGAGGCAGGTATTAAGAACCTGAATCTTTCAAACAAACTTATTTGAGATGGTGAATCTTAGAGTCTGTATAATGTGAGTAATAACAAAGAAATATGTAAGCATTGCTCATGAAAACCAGAAAAACGAAGTGGTTCTCAACCATTCTTTTGTCTATGGGCTCTTTTGATTCCTATTTTACTCAACTGGACTCTCATAGCCATTTGACATTTAAAAAAAAAATCCCGTTATATTTTTATAATTAAATGTTATGAGGAATTATATAAAATAAAATTGTAAAAATGTTTTGTGAATTGTAGAAGTATAATCAATTGTAGTAAAGATCGTTTGCTAACATAACATGGCAGTCCTGGTTTAGGACTAATGATGCTGTAATTTAGCCCCAGGAGACATTGTCTCCAGCTGGCTATACGACACAATCTGTGTCCTTATATTTTCGAACAAGGGAATCTAGCAACCCCAACTCAGCTCAAAACGATATCTGTGTATTGCGATTTCTGGGTTATTTCCCTTCATCAGCACAGAATAATTGTTCGGCTAGAGGTGGCACTGCCAAATTCCCGTTCAAACTATATAGTTTTCAAAGTGACAACTAGTCACTGATTTATAAATTTGAAAATTACTATTACTGTTCGAAAATATAAGGATACATCGTGTCGTATAGCCAGCTGGAGACGATGTCTCCTGGGGCTAAATTACAGCAACATAAGTCCTAAACCAGGACTGCCATGTTATGTTGGCAAACAATCTTTACTACAAAATACTGTTGCTGAATATCTCATGTTGTGAGATTTAAAAATAGTAATTTTCATATTATCAATTGATTGCACATAATTTTTAACAACTAAATCTTATATGGATCCACAAGGGTAATGTGTACCCTGGTTGAGAACCACTGACAGAAAGTAAAAGAAACTGATATTGACAATGGAAAAAATGTTGAACTTAAAATTCTCTCAAGACTACATTTCTAACAAGAATATATAAACTGCCCTACGTTTTGTAGTTTCACAAGCTGCATGGTGACCTCACTAGTGTAGGTGACATGGAAAAAGAAAATGCACCCAGTACATATTGTAAAGTGGCTAGAATTAGGAAGGGCATCAAGCTGTAGGAACCATGTAGCACAATGCAATCCTTGGACCAATTGGATCCCGTTAAACCATCTGACCCAGGCTAGCATGGAAAATATATATTAAATGAGGATATGTAAAAGCACCCATTACACTCTTGGAGTGGTTGGTGTTAAGAAGGGCATCCAGCCATAGAAACTATTGCCAAATCAGACTGGAGTCTGGTACAGCCCCTCAGCTTACCAGCCCTGGTCAAACCGTTCAACCCATGCCAGCATGGACAACGGATGTAAAATGATGATGATGATATATGCATACAAAGAATTCATAAGATCATTACTGCGTTCTAAATAAATAAATAATTGATGGTGGTGGTGGTCATGGTGATGAGACAGTGAACAGTCAGCGTAGCTAAATCTCATTAGAAATCAACTAACTTCAGCCAGATGACAACCAATCAAAATCTAGTGACAAATTCATTGAGGCAATATGGTTTATTGGTGAATGTTCATATATGGAAGCTATCCTCTTGACTAAATCCACATCCTTTGCTGAATTATATCACCGTCATACAAGAGTCATGGTCAAAACTTAGGGTAGAATTTCACAAATGACACAAAGGAATGACACTTGATTTTGCCATGTCAAGTCAAATCTACAAACTATTTAATTAGAGTTAAAATGGCAAAGGAGAAGGCCAAGATTAGTTTCAGAGATATTGGAACTAAGTTAAAACTATGGGAGTAGTTTCAAATGTGAGTGGTGGGAGAGAGTGTATATAATAGTTTCAGCCATTGAACAGTGGCCATGCTGGAGCATCAGTTTCAAGGGTTTTTAGTCTATCACTCCGATACATATTCATTCAAATACATATTCTGTTGGTCTTGTTTGCAGAACCATTAAGTTATTTGGATGTAAACAAGTAGTGGTGGAAATGGTGGTAGGGTGACAAACACTAACACAAACACACATGACAAGCTTCCACCCAGTTTCCATCTGCCAATTCCCTCACAAGGCATTGGCCAACCTGTGGTTATAATAAAATACACTTGCCAAAGTGCCAAGCTGTGTGATTGAACTCAAAACCACATGGTTGCAAAGCAAGCTTCTTGACTTCACTACCAATCTGTACCTATTAAATTGCTAAGGTATGCTTTTTTTATACAACACCAATAAGCATAAAGACATACACCATCTTCAGCACAGTTTCCATCTAAACAAACTTAACTCATGTGGTTGTGAAGCAATTTCCTTAAATAAATGGAGTATTCCTGCACGTACATATCTGAATTTTTAAAATTCCATTTCTCCCTTTTTTTATTAAATGTATTTCTAGAAAGATCTACTTCTTTCTGGTCATTATTTACTATAAGATTAAGGTAATGAACTGGCGGAGTTGTTAGCACAATGGGCAAAATGCTCAGCAGCATTTTATCTGTCTTGATGATCTGTGTTCAAATTCTGACAAGGTTGACTTTGCCTTTCTTCCTTTATTGGTTGATAAAATGAATACCAGTTGAGCACTGGGGTCAATGTAATTGACTTACCCCACCCTCGAATTTGCTGGCATTGTGCCAAAATTTGAAACCATTATTAGCTACAAAATTAAACAGCAACTTTTGTCTTTTTCCATTTATTACCCAACCTTGTGGTCTTGTGTTCAATCCCACAGCATGGCACCTTAGGCAAGTGTTATCTGTTATAGCAGACTAAAGTTTTGAATGGATTTGGCTGATGGAAACTGAAAGAAGCCTACCATATATATGTGTGTGTGTGTGCATATGCATGTGTGTACCCATGTAAAGACATCACCTGATGTCTGTAACTGATTATCATCATGATGTGAGTCAAGTTATTTCCAATCTTCCATGAAAAGTATGCCAAGCCATGAGAAAATATTAAACCTGTCTGAAAGCAGGTGATGGCTGGTGTTAGAAAGGGCATCCAGACATAGAAAATCTGTCTGAAAAAATTCTGTCAGACCCATGCAAGCGTGGAAAAGTGGATGTTATATGATGGTGATGATAAAAGGATCTTCAAAAATGATCCTTTTTGGAGAAAAAATTCTTATTTTAAATGGATTTTATATAAATAATGAAAATTGCACAGAAAATTGGACAGAAAACAGCTCAGTTTCAGTGGGTGACCACCACTAGTAAGCTGAGTCTAGTGATGATACTAAATTCTCATCTATTAACAACTGGAGTAAATGCGCTTCATACAGTCATCTGATAACAAGTCGTACACAGTGAGAATGAAGATATTAATAGACCAGCAGAATATACTGATATCCACATAAATCTCAATATTTAGTGACCAGAAAAGACAAAAAAGAAAAAAAGAAATATACAAACACAAAACAAATACCATAAAAATTTATTGACATACTATATAATACTTTAAACAAAATAATAAAAAAATAACATTGAAAAACTGAAGCATTTTATATTAGATTAGATAAATCATGAGAGATGTGAATGTTTCATAATTTAGTTTAATTGGAGGGGAGGGGGAAGACAAATACAAATGATATTATTCATAAAATTGGTTACAACAACAAAACAACAACAAAACTTTGAACATATTAGTTACTGAATATGATATTTACATAAGTTCGAGATAAAAATTAAGAACTACTTCCTAAAATGGATTTCAATAGGTTAGCGAAGGTTAGAAGAATCATGAGAAAGTCATTTATCAATTGGCTATGGCTAATTTCATCAATCACAATGCTGTTAAATACTGACACCACAGCTATAACAGCTGAGAATGCGGGAGTTATTGGCATTTTAGAGAATGGTTTTGGTACTTCTGCTAATGCTGAAGCATTCTGGGATATCACGAATTAATAACTTGCAGCACTGTCGCATTTAAAAAAACACTACGACAAAACACTGGAGCTTTTTTTTAATTTGGAAATCTTCTGCATTTGATGGCATAAAAGATGCATGGGTGTATTAGATGCACCCTAAGATGCAGCAGTGTACATTCACGAAAAATAAGTTTTTAGTACATTAAAGCTTGTAAATATAGGCCTAACTTCACATATTGGACCCAGGGTGATTTGAGACGTATTCTGGAAATAAAAAAGTGTTTCTTAGTTGCACTATCTTATGCTAGAGGACATTGATGGAAACTGTCTGACAAACCAGAAGTTTTTTAAATGCAAATATACAAAGAGAGGCGAGAGAGAGAGAGAGAGAAAAAGAAAAAAGAAGAGGAAAGAAAGAGAAAAGAGAATGGAACAATGTTAAGAATATTTTGGATCAAACATAAAACTAATGAAGTGCTACAACTTGCAAACAGAAAAAGGTCACTACTCTCAACTATTAAAAAAAACAAATGAAGCTAAAATACTTTGGTCACATAGTAAGAGCACTAGGTGTACAAAGGCTATTATGAGAAGTAAAGATAAATTGCAAATACTTGAGAGGAAGACTTAGGACAAACTGGTTTGATAACATCAAGGACTAAACTACACTACCACAGAGTGATTGTGTAAGAATAGCAGAGAAAAAGAGCTGAATGGAGATCCTTGATATTGAACTTGCTGAAAGCAGAGGACACCCCAATGATGCTGACTCAATATTGAGCAGCTGGTATTGGATAGGGTAGGATGTTGTCGGCCTTGAAGGGATGTTGATGGTCACTTAAAAACAATTCATTGTCACTTTCAACAAATATAATAGAAAGTGAATTGCACTGAAAGCTGAAGGAACTAAAACCCACAATAGCAATAATGGTAATTAATACGGAGCAATTAACTTACACTAACAACATACAATAATATATATACAGTACAAATAATAACACAATAATTACAATAATAACATGATTGCACTGACAAATGCAAACATGTCAACACACATATACACCTCACTAGCCATTAATAACAGTGAGCTGTATGGCTTCCCTGGGAAACAAAACAGTTTCTCAACTTTGTGTGTGTGACAAACAGAAAGTGAATCAAAATGAATATGAGCTCAACATTAGAGAGGAAAATAAATACAGGAAAACACTGATTTTCAACCAAAATGTGTAACAAGTACAAGTATGTAGGGTACACTCATGTGTCATATTGGATCACAACATTTCAAAGGTTGAAATATTATATTCTGGCTTTGAGGGGGTTTTGTAAAGTAGTTTTGATTATGTGAAGAATGTGTGGTCACCATGAAATATTATTTGCAGTTACAAAGTCTATCAATTGTATAGTGTTCTGAAGATTTTAGTTGCAGGCTGTACATGCGTAACAAGTATTTTTGCGGTGGAATTCTGTAGTGTGTTATGTTTTGGAATTGTTGAGTACCTGTTTAAGATCAGTGTATGTACACACAACTCACTATTATTATCATTACTTGAACATTTCAGTGTATCCTGGGTGTTTTTGACATGTCACCAAGTAACTTGCAATACAGAAAATGAAAAAGCTTTCTTGACAAGGTGGGGTTGTATTTGAGAGGGTGGGGCAGCACTTTATGCCAGGTGTTAGGATTAAGATATGACAGAGAGAAAAATGCAGTGGCTCTTGCTGAGCTACTGAAGAGCTTCCACAAGATTGCGTGACCAGCTAGAAATATGGCTTTGTCATGCTAAAATCACACCCTAATCTCATAAAAACCAATGGTAGCATTTGAAAGTCTAAGCTATGTCTGAAATGATAAAAATAAGACACGGATAGTTACAACTAGAGCACTTTTGATCACAGATCTGCTTGATCAAAGCTGATATGGAGCTTAACAGTACCAATAATGGGTATAATACTCAATGCCAAATCTACAATATTACAAAGTTATATTTGAAAAAGAAATCTAAGGGACCAAGGTAGGGGAGCACTTTCTAAATGGATAAAAGGAAAATTTAAATTTAAAAAAAAAAATGTAAACTATATAAAGAACATTAAAAAGATTCATTCTATGAAACAACACCGAGTATATCTGGGATGTATAAACTTGCCAATCTCTATACCTCACTTGCTTTCATTTACGCCATTGATAGTTTAAAATGAACAATAAGTGTTTTACGTCCATAAATACTAGCTAATTTCTAGTTTCTGTTTCATTTAGTATAATTAACCCTGTTATCAATGACACTGAAATTAACTTCAATTGGTTAAATACTTCTACACAGCTCAAGATAATTGTTGAGTTAACACTGTTTTGCTTTATTTATTCAGCAACTCTGGCAATGAAAATGTATGGTAATAAAGCTGATAGAGTGGAAAATAAGTGTTTGTTTAAATATCTATTACTTTGCTTTACAACAACAACAACAGTAATACTTGTGCTTGTCTTCTGAGTGTGTGCACATACATTGGTGAGGAAAAAATGTCAAATAAATGTATGATAAGCTTAACTAAATCAGTTATGAATTATCATTTTCCAGTTTTAACTAAGAAAATGTCAGTGAAAAATAAACACACACACATACATATATATATATGCACACACACACACACATAGACATATACACACTTGTATTTTCTATTTGCAAGATTTTTGATGTGAATTTGTGTGTTGAAACAAATTCTGTTGTGTCTTGGGAGGGTCATTATGCCAATAATAATTAACACATGCACTGGTTCAATATCACTTCTTTACTGTTAGTCAATCGGTTAAATATCTGAACAACTACTCAACTGTTTGTTTAATGTTTTGGCTAAACAATCAATTGGTTGCTTGTTTGCCAAAATCCATTCGTCACTATTTATGACTTCATCCATAACATGCTTCCACTCAAGATCAACCTTGAATGATGTTGAACTAGTGTGTATATTTATTAATATAAGCATAATGACCCTCCTGCATATACATATATATACACATATATATATATAT
>NC_068991.1:56285403-56287541 GCF_001194135.2 Octopus bimaculoides
AAATTCTACAGGATTCTCGTCAGAGGCATTTACATCAATTTGACCAATCCCAGAGAAACAAGCAGCAAATTTGTCTATATACTCAACAATTACTATAACTAAAGAAAACTTGAGCTACCAATTTGCATACCATAAGTAATTAAAGCTGTATTTTAAAGATTAGGGGCCTGTCAAATGGAGACCTCAGTCCTTATAGTATCAAGGTATGATATGATATATATGTAACTTTATATAGAACTTTTATAAACAGGGCTAATTTAGCTGTTTATGAACACAGGGACACATGCATGCAACAACAGCCACAATACATTCTGCAACAAAGTAACAAAATGAAAAAGATTGAAATCATGAAATTACATGAAAGATGGAAAAATATACTTACAGCTCTTTGAGGTTAGGCAAGTGGCTAAACACCGATTCATTAATATGTGTAATCTTATTGCTGCTAATATCTCTGAAAGACACAAGAGAAAGGCAAGCATAAATTACATGGAATCATACAATGGATTGAGGGAGAGAGAGACATTTAAAATCGCTTTGGAAAGTTAATTATTTTGGTGGTCAAGTAATAAAAAGAAAAATAACATGGAGTAAAGATATTGATGATTTCCTCAGACATCTTGAAACATTCCTTTTGGTTTGTCTATTTTATCATTTACTTGTTTCAGTCATTAGACTGTAGCCATGTTGGAGCACTGCCAAATACTTATTTTTATCTATAAGCCTGGTACTTATTCTATCGGTCTCCTTTGCTAAACTGCTAAGTTACAGGGATGTAAACACAACACCAGTTACCAAGTGGTGGTGGGGAACAAACACAAAGATACAAACACACACGCACATATATATATATATACATAAAATTGGCACTCCGTCGCTTATGACAGTTCCAGTTGATCTGATAAACAGAACAGCCTGCTCGTAAGATTAACATGCAAATGCACAGAGCATGACAAGGTTGGCCCCTTGAAATACAGGTACTACTCATTTTCGCCAGCTGAGTGGACTGGAGCAATGTGAAATAAAGTATCTTGCTCAAGGACATAACATGCTGACATGAACTGAACTCGCAACCTTACGATCCTACGATATGTTAGGAGTAGACCAAGAACAAGATGGTTGGATAATATCTATAATATCAGTTGGTCATGCTTGGGAATCTAGCCAAAAAATGTAATGACAGCTGGCACTCTATTGGTCACGACACGGGCTCCTATTTATCTGATCAATGGAACAGCCTGCTCAATCAATGGAACAGCCTGAAATTAACATGCAAGCGGCTGAGCACTCCATAGACAAGCATACATTGTATGTAGTTCTCAGGGAGATTCAACAGACACAGAGTGTGACAAGGCAGGCCCTTTGAAATACAGATACTACTCATTTTTGCCAGCTGAGTGGACTGGAGCAATGTGAAGCAAAGTGTCTACTTCTGATAGGACCCTGTGGAGGAGGTGCCTGAGAACTCTACCTTCACAGAGGGTACATAGAGAGTGGCATACACATTGTACGAGCATACAATGATGTACAGATGTCTTATTAATGAGATTGCTATCATCTGACAAGAAGAAGCAATCATCATATAGACAAGCATACATAGAGATTTGACAGTTGCATTAATATTAAAAGATCTTAAAATTAGAATTTTTGATTTAATAGAAAAAAAAGAAGAAATAACAAGTAGAGTATATGTGGGATGGATGGTGCACTTGCAAATGTGTCTGAATGTATATACATATGCACATATGCAAAATGTGTGTGCATGTATCTATAATGTATGAATGGATTTATGCATATATGTATGTGTGCATGCAAATAAATGTAAAAGTCTGTAAAGAATGGTTGCATTTTTGCAGGTCTGTATGCATACACATGCATGTATTTGCATACATGTGTAAGTAGAATTGCAAAGTCTATTGCAAAAATAGTTTCTATGCCAATTTGAGTAGCAGAATTCAAAGAAAAGGCCAATCAATTGAGACTGACAACAGAACAAGTTATGCCATCTAGCACCTATTATCACCCTAGGCTGACAAATGCTTTGTTAGAGAATTTGGTAGATGGAAACTGTATGGAAGCCTGTTGTGTGTGTGTGTGTGTGTGTGTGTGTGTGTGTGTGTGTGTGTGTGTGTGTGTGT
>NC_068991.1:56288753-56288998 GCF_001194135.2 Octopus bimaculoides
ACATATATATATATATATATATATATATGTGTGTGTGTGTGTGAGTGTGTATATATATATATACACATACACACACAAACATTCTATAATTATGTTTACAATTATAGAATAGTTGTATAATTTTACCTATAAAGGTTATTTTAACGTACCGAGCTACTTGGTAAAATTATTATTTAATTGATTGATTATTTAATTAATTCAATTAATTAATTTTACCCTTTTATTATTAATTTAAAATTATGTGT
>NC_068991.1:56289327-56289740 GCF_001194135.2 Octopus bimaculoides
TGTCAAATATAATTCTGTGAAAATTCAGAGATCTTGCTTATTTATATAAAACAGGTGTTTTTTGGGTTTTGTTTATAACAGAACATTGTTTTGTTTTTTGGGGGATAGTCTGACTATCAATCTATCTATCTATCTATCTATCTTTCTTTCTGCCTGTCTATCTATCTATCTGCTTATACATCTTCCATTGTCTCCAAAGTCTCACCTCCAAAAAAACAAAACAATGTTCTGTTATAAACAAAACCCAAAAAAACACCTGTTTTATATAAATAAGCAAGATCTCTGTATTTTCACAGAATTATATTTGACAAGTTCGAAAGACGAACGAAAGCGCTAATATGTGTATAAAATAAATGAAAGTTATTCCAAAATTCTGACGACTTTTTTTCTCAATATATATATATATATATATA
>NC_068991.1:56289750-56297201 GCF_001194135.2 Octopus bimaculoides
ATATATATATATATATATATATATATTATCTTATACTTGTTTCAGTCATTGGACTGCAGCCAAGCTGGGGCACTGCTTTGATGGATTTAGTTGAACAAATTGATACCAGCATTTATTATTATTTTTTTAAGCCTCATATTTATCATAGTGATTTCTTTTGCTGAAATGCTAACTTACAGGGATGTAAACAAACTGACACCAGTTGTCAAATGGTGGGGGTGGTGGAGACAAGCATAAACACACAAAGATAGACAGAAACAAGTGGAACTAGTGAATCTATCAAATGAATTACTGCACTTAAAGTAAACTTGAACCACCACTGATGCCACCACCATGGTGCAATCAATATGGGCAGCTATGTCTTGTTGTGAAAGAGAGGCAGTGGGGGGAGTAGAAAATTATTTGTAAATTCTGTTAAGTTAAACCTCGCAATATGACTTAACAGAAAAGTAGAAGAAATGTAAAGCATAGTTGCTGTTATTTAAACCACAAGTCAGACTCAGATGGAAGAAACCCGTGATCAAAAGCATTCCAGTTATCTTTTGTATCTTTCATCTTTTACTTGAGACTGTGGCCATGCTGGAGTGTACCCTTGAAGAATTCCTAGTCGCATGAATCAACCTCAATATTTGTTTCCTTTTTAAGCTGGTACCTATTCTATCAGAAGAAGTACAAGGCTTTGAAAAAAAAAAAAAGTAAAAGACATGTAGTGAGGTTAATTTGTTCAACTAAAATTCTTCATGGTAGTACTCCAGCATGGCCACAGCCTAATGACTGAAGCAAGTAAAAGATTAAAAGATTGGCTTATGTAGTTATACAATAATATAATCTGGTGTAAGGAGGTGTAGTGTGGGGACAGTGTAGCAGGGTGTGGTGGAATAGGATCTGCTGATGTAGTAGTGTACTATGGCAAGGAGTAGTTATAATATGACATACTATGGTTTGGCATAGTATGCAATGTGGTGGTGCAGCATAGCCTAAATGATCTGCAGTGGTTTAGAGTAGTGTGTCCCTATACAGAAGCAATATCAGGTAAATATTGCTGCTTTTACCCTGGTTCCTTTGAGTTTTAAGTTCAAATCCTCCAGATGTCATCTATGTCAATAATATAAAGTACTGACAAGGGCAGCGAGCTGGCATAAATGTTAGCATGCTGGGTGAAATGCTTAGTAGCATTTCGTCTGCCGATACATTCAGAGTTCAAATTCTGCCGAGGTCGACTTAGCCTTTCATCCTTTCGGGGTCGATTAAGTAAATACCAGTTATGCACTGGGGTTGATGTAATTGACTTACTCCCTTTGTCTGTCCTTGTTTGCCCCTTCTATGTTTAGCGCCTTGTGGGTAATAAAGAAATAAGTATTTTGTCTGTTTTTATGCTCTGAGTTCAAATTCTGCCAAGGTCGACTTTACCTTTTGTCCTTTAGGGGTCGATAAATTAAGTACCAGTTGCATAATGAGGTTGATCTAATCGACTGGCCCCCTCTCCAAAAATTTCGGGCCTTATGCCAAGAGTATAAAAGAATATCAGATGAATATCAAGTGATGATGATGATAACAATGATGATAGAGATGATGAAACTAGACAGAAGTTGGCAGAATAGAATACCATGCTGATTCATTGGGACACTGACTGTCACTTATCCTTCTTCTTCTTTCTCCTCCTCCTCCACCTTCTACAACATACAGGGTTGTATGTTAAATGACTGAAGGGCAGGACAGAGTGGGAGAGCAGAGAGAGAAAGTGTGTGTGTGTGTGTGTGTGTAAGGGGGAATAGTGGGAGGAATCATGGTGAAAGAAGGAAAGTTATAGCAACAAAAAGGGGAGAAAATTACAGTAAAGTGGGTGGGAGGACAAGAGAAAGATGGGGTGGTGGATGGGGAGGAAGATAAGGAAGGAGATGGAGAGAAAGGGAGTAGGGGTGAACCATATGAAAGAGCAAGTGAATATGAATATATGAGTGAGTATACCTGTGACCACTGGTCAATGCATGTAGCTTTACTGACCAGTAGCAGTAGTCATGTATAAACATGAGAGAAGAGGAGGGAAAGAGTGGTCAAGAGATTAAATGCCTAAGTAACTGGTTTCAAAGCATGTCACATAACCAGCAAGTTTGGGGCTGGGTGGGGTAGGGTAGGGGGGTTGAAGTTGATTACATCAACCCCAGTGCTCAACCGGTACTTATTTTTATCGATCCTGAAAGGATGAAAACCAAAGTCGACCTTGGCAGAATTTGAACTCAGAGCATAAAGATGGACAAAATACTGCCATGCATTTTGTCCAGTGTGCTAATGATCCTTCCAGCTTGCCATGTATGTATGTGTGTGTGTGTGTGTGTGTCTTCAAAAACGCTTAGTTTTAGAATGGTGGCAGCTGATGAAGGAAATGTTCTCTATGTGGCCTGTGTGTTTTCTGTACTCTGTTTATCATTTTGTCCACGTTTTTTAGCAACGTCCTGTACCCAGATAAGCATATGCTCATATATTACTTGTACTATACACACACACACACACACACACACATATATATATAAGGAAAACAGTGTGAGTGAGTGTGCGTGTGTGTGAGAGAGTATCCCCACCACCTGTGATCAAAAAAGGTGTGTATATATGTAACAGCTACATGTGTGCACTTTGTGAATATGCATTGGTCAATGGGGGGGGGGGGCATCAGTAAATGTATGTGAGGTGTGTGTGTATGTGTGAAGAGAGAATGGTGGACTGGTAGTGGAAAGAAATCAGTCACCTTATCCATGAGTCTCTTGCCACCCCACCCCACCCCTCAGTATCAGTGTTGTCAAGTTGAATGAGAAATTTACTGTTACCACATGTTGTTGATAAACATTAAGAGATGATGGCCAGGGTGGTTGCAGTGGTAAGAAATGAGAGAGATATCTGGGGGAAAGGAAGAGTGGGAGAAGCAGGTGAAGATGGAGAGGAAAGCAAAAAGAAAGAAAAAGAAAAACAATGAGTAAGGGAGGAAAGGGAGGGAAACAGAGAAAGAGAAAAGGAGAAAGTGGTAGAAGATGAACTACTGACATTAAAACAAAAACAAAAAAAAAGTGGTTAAGAAGCTTGTTACCATGTGGTTTGGGGTTCAGTTCCACTACAAAGCACCTCGGCCAAGTATCTTCTATGTTGACCAATAGTGGAAGCCTCTTGCGAATGTGTATGTCCGCCCCTCCACTACTTGACAACCAGTGTTGGTTTGCTTACGTCCCCATAACTTAGCAGTTTGGTAAAAGACACCGAATATAGCAGATTCATTACAATATCCTATCACATACTCTGACTACTTCAATTACCTCATTTACTCATTTCTCTGCTAGAAGTATGCCAATATTTCCTACCCCATTGCTGTTGCCCTCCCAGAAGAATTCATACCTATGCCTTTTGCCAGTGAGAAACCTGGTTGAAGTTCCTCTCCACTGAACTACTTGGATGCAACACACATCAACACATCTCCTTTCAAGCATCTTAACAATCTCACCAGACCTACTTATCAATGTGCCTGCACTGACAGTGCCAACTCTGAGGGAATGTACAGGGAGGGATAACTGTGGCTATTGGCATCTGAAAAGAAGGTTGTAATGAGCAATTGCCAACAAGCATGTCATAGCAGTTGTCCTTGTATTTAATCTGCCATCATTCATGCTACCCCTACTGAATGTGGATGCTGTACCATTTGTATTTGAATCACTATGCTGTGAAGCTGCATATTTTTGATACAGATTTATGTACTTGTGCCTATCAACATGAGACCACTGAATGGAAGAAATATGAAGGTGCATGGTCCTAACAAATGATGAAGATGAGTATGTTCTCTACAGGAAATGGTAAAGATATCAAGAAAATACATGATGGTAGAGGCTTTGCTGCTGTGGTCTACGAGTTCGATGTCAATGAATCTATGATTCATTCTATGTACAAACTGAGTGGAGAGTTTTTTAGGACCCAAATCCCTGTGATAAATGAAGATAGATGTACCAGACTGAGGCAGTGGACTGGTAGAATTGTTACAGCATTGAATGTAATGCCTTGTGGTATTGACCCTTGGATGCCTTTAAGCAATGTTCACTCTGGTGCAAGCATTTGAGCCTGCTATCTTGTCTTAAGATAAGTTCCTTTCTTCCCACAATTAGTATCAGAGTACTTCTGAAAAAATAAAGGATTCATAGGCCCTCTCCTGCCAAAGAGATAGAAAAAAAAAAACAATAATGATACTCTAGCACCTAATTACTAGTCAACTGTTGTTTCCTTCAGATTAAATTTATTAAACGACAGGAAATATCTCCATTTTAGCATCAAATATGTTTTAGTTAATCTCTGAATATTTCTCCCTCCTTCGTTTGATTTACAATATATTTACATCCATTTATAGTACTCTTTGCATAGAAATCCATTTTACAGAGAAAATAAGATCATCATCATCACCATCAACATGGAAAAAGATATATTCTTCATCATTATCATCATCTAAAAGAATCTAAAGCATCTCCAAAGAACTAAAATAGTCACAATGGGAAGCAATAATAGAAACTAAGGGAATTATTCTGATGTCTTAATAGGATTGGACCAATTTTTGTATTAAGATGTCAAGAAAACTGTATATAGGAAGGAATATGTTCAGATTGAAAGAAAAAAAAATCCAGAAAGAAGTGACATATTTAACCCTTTAGCAGTCAAGTTATTCTGTCAAATGTGATGCTTATTTATTCACATTGTTTTGAAATAATAATGCATTAAACCATAGCTTTGAGATTTCAATGGTGTGGATTGTTTATTTTTAAAATGACACTGTAGGATAGGTGCAAGAGGCCAGATCTGGCTGGCTTGAACATAAAACAGCTAGAATATTTGGACATGATATGGATGGAGAATGAGGTCTGAAAAACATTCATGCATTTCTTAGGGGTTTCTAAACAGTAAAAGTAAAGTGTGTAGGTTCCAACTGAGAACTGAATTCAAGAAAATCATGGGCCCAGCTTACTGCTCTACAGCTATCAATAAATTGTTGATTAAACAAAAAAAAAAAAACTGGGTATCTAATTCAGTTAAATTTCATTCTGGTTCTAAGATACATGTCACAGATCCTCTGGGAAGCATCAACACTGATGTTTCTGGGATCTTCCAGTTGACCCAGATTGGATTGATCAAGCTCCAGATTGCACCCCAGCAGCAGCAAATCACTCGTCTGCCCTCAATATCCAAAGCCACTTTGTGGTCCTTTCTGCAGCATCAGTGATGCAATTTATGGTACTCCTATTTGCTGCACCAGTAACTTCAAGCCCAGTTAGAGCTTCCCAGAATGAATGGCTTGATAAAAACAGCAGTAGCCCAGTATGTTTGTTTGGAAAATACTGAAATGCTTATATAATTTTTCAACCACAGTCTCTAAATACTATGGTTAAAGTTCAAATTAAAATGTTTAAATTCACAACAAATTGAACAACGTTTTCACATGTGATTTATTAGCTTTAAACTATTTTTCAAAAAAGTGAGAAATTATCATTAGCAAAATATTGATCATATATTTTTAAAATTTTTTTACAAGACTTCCAGGCCAAATCTCCACTGAGGAGGAGGAGGAAAAGGTATACAATCAAGTGAACTGACACCCCACCACCTCCACCACTTCACTTACAGCATATATAACTCCTTTATTTATTTATTTTAAACTCAGAGAGTAGAGTACCAAAAATAAATACGGTAAATCATTTATTTAGTATGATGTTTTACCATTCCTGTCACTATTGATTTCTTTCTCAGAGTCACATGTCTATGCAAAAGGTGATGAGGAGATGTAAATGAAGGCAATTAACTCTACAGTCTGAACACCAATACGAACTGTATACAACCACCACCACCACCACCACTATATGAAATTGACCAGCAAAGATGACCAGGGGACTGTTACATACAACACAGAACTGCTGTTTACCAAACACCAATGTTAATAATTTAATGTGTCCAGTCTAACACCACTTCCTTTTATGGATGTTGTTACATGGGAACAAGACCTGAAATCTTGTTTAAAATTCTTTTTGTTTCTTTTGCTTTCACAAGTGCCCTTAGTGAACAACTGAAGTTAAATAGCCAACAACTTGGGATCATTATCACCAGATTGCAGAGTTACCTCACGGGGAACCGCTTACAATCCTCATATCACTGCTGGCTATGTTATAATAATAATAATAATAATAATAATATACAAGACAAAGAGCAGGATGCAATTACAATAGATGGAATTGGTTGAATATTTTGACAGCATGCCTGTCTTTGTTGAATTCAAAATGAAAAGTGAGACAGAAATTCAAATTCTCATTTTGTGATTCATATTTGAATGATACAAAATCCATTGGCCCAGGATTGGGCTCAACACTGGGGCCTAGTGAAACTAACAGGGCTTACATCAGTCTTTAAAATATAATAATAATAATCTTTACTAAAGGCACAACGCTTGAAGGGACTAGTCGATTACATCGACCCCAGTGCTTCACTGGTACTTAATTTATTGACTCTGAAAGGATGAAAGGCAAAGTCGACCTCAGCAGAATTAAAACTCAGAACTAATAATAATTTCTAACTTTGGTATAATGAAAATATATCTGGCAAACAACTAATTCAATTGACTCTAAACCTGAAAAACATGTCTGTTACAAGACCTTGAACCAAGGTTAACCCCATAGGATTTTAATTTATAGCATGTATTATAAAAACATTAAATGATATTTGCCACAAAATCTAATAATAATAATAACAACAACATCAATGAATAAACGAAACAGTAAATAGGAGATTCCACACAGTGCCTAACTAATACTATTTTGCATAAGACATTGTATAGTGCAAATAATAAGGCTGTTTTAATCTAGAGTTAAACCCTGCAACATTTAGTTATTTGATATATTAGAGTTAGAGGAATTACAACGATAATTATAATTTGACTTCACTGTACTGAGTGGGTCTGCACCAAATCATCAGAAATATACTTTATCTTTTACTTGTTACGATCATTGGATTGCAGCCATCCTGGGACATGACCACGAAAGGTTTTAGTGGAACAAATTAACCTTCAATACTTATTTTTAAGTCTAGTACTTATTCTATCAAATTCTTTTGATGAACCACTAAGTGACAGGGGACATAAACCAACACTGACTGTTGGATGGTGGTGGGGGGAAGAAGACATAACACAGACACATTTTATATATATATATATATATAGTTTCTCTCTATCAAATTCACCCACTAAGTATTGGTCAGCTTGGGCCACAGTAAAAGACACTTGCCCAAGGTGCTGTGCAGTAGGAAGGAACCTCATACCACATGTTTGTAGAATAAGTTCCTTAGCCACATGGCCATGTCTGCACCTATACATAGCACACAGAGAGAGAGAGAGAGAGAGAGAGAGAAAGAGAGAAAGACAGAGAGAGAGAGAGAGAGAGAGAGAG
>NC_068991.1:56297467-56301083 GCF_001194135.2 Octopus bimaculoides
GTTGAGTAAAAATTTGAATGGCTTTTCTGAGTATGTGTGTGGTAAAATTGTAATCTCTATTTTTGTAAACAAGTTTTTGAAGAAAAAAAAAAAAAAAAAAAGGGTAGGGTAAGATATCTCCTTACATGTCAACCTGGACATCACAGAAATATCAATATAGCCACATTCATTTTGTGATCACAAACCAAAAGGCACACACACACACAAAACATATACACATATATATATATCTATCTACACACTATTTGTACACACACACACACGTAAAACATATACAGATACCTATCTACACACTATTTGTATACACACACACACACACGTATCTCTGCTACAGTAAGAGGCCAATTGCTATACCTCCATTATTCTTTTAACCTCTCATCTATTGGCACAAAATCACTTTCCTCAACACTATTCCTCTTGATTGAGGGAACTTTCTCTTGTTTTGCAAGTTACTTGGTGGCTCCATCAGTGCTGGTGCCATGAAGAAAAGTATCTAGTATACTCTGTAAAGTGGTTGGTGTTAGGAAAAGCATCCAGCTATGGGAATCATGCCAAAACAGACAATAGAGCCCTCCAGCCTGCTAGTTTTTGTCAAACCATCCAACCTATCCCAGCATTGCAAACGGACATTACATGATGATGATATACAAGTATGCACATAAAAACATCAACATATAGTATACATAAATATATGCATACATACATGCTTATAAACACACACACACACACAGAACCTGAAAAGGAGAGTTGAGAGAGAAATAGTGATAAAAACATGCAGTACACATATTTCTTTAATTGCACTCAACTGTCCATAAGAATTAGTTTACAAAATCAGAACAAAAAAAAAAAACAGGTCAATTAACAATCTAATGAAATCTTGCTACTCATCCAATTACTTTTTTAAAATATAACAAAAAACAAAAAGCCCAGTATTAGCCTTATATAATAAACAAGTTATTGGACAAAGATGCAATAAATAAAAACTGATAGCCTTGTGCAATATGAGGCATTTTAAAAGTTCCAAGTTAGAATAAATGGTAATGTGAAATTGTTATTAGGTGGAAGATGTATTAATACAAGAATATATCTTTTATCTTTTAGTTTCAGTCATTGGACTGTGGCCATGCTAGGGCACCACCTTTAAAGTTTTTCTATCGAACAAATTAACCCCAGTACATATTTAAAAAAAAGTTTTGGTACTTATTCTATAGGTCTCTTTTGCCAAATTGAAGTTACAGGGATATAAATAAAATTGTGGAATGGAAGTCAAACACACACACACACACAATTTCCAGTAATCAAATTCACCCACAATGCTTGAAGCTATAATAATAGACACTTGCCAAAGGTATGGCTCAGTGGTATTGAACCCAAAACCATGCCTACAACTATTAAAACCTAATTGCAAGAAATTCAAAAAGCTGAAGCATAATCTAAGATTGAGAGTAGGTCTTAAAGTCGATCTATCAATGATGAAAGTTTTAGTTGGGAAGACAGGATTCTACTAGCACCTGAGAAGTAGCCACACTGATATGTAGAAAGCCAATAAGTATACTACAGAATGTAGCTGATGTAAATAGTCAAAGGCAGGTTGACAGAAGGAATTCCTGTGTACTAATGGTAAGAGCTCTCATCCTCTACAAGCTCCAGTTCTTGTTGCAGTGTGGTAGCTTGCATGCCTCAATGACCCTCTAAGCTTTGCCAGTAGGGTACAAGTTCCTGATAGGGCTTCATATAATGGACAGGTCAGAGGAAAGAGACCAGAGTGATATGGACTACTGCTTCCCAGAGCTAAGAATGAGTTTGCATAAGGCCAACATCCTTACCTAGATAAAAAGAAAGTTACAGAAGCATTGATGGTAATTCAAAACCAACAAGGCATGTGAGAGGAAGGCCTTCCCTCAGGGAAACACATGAAATTGCTGGAGGCAGGCATGATACTGAAGCAGAGTTGAAAAAGCAGGGACTGAACTGGAAACAACCAGAAAAAACAGCTCAGATTTGAGAACAATACTGAAAAGTCATCAATGGCCTATACTTGACAGGGAACAATGGGCTTGTTCAGAGAATATCCTAGAAATAGTTGATAGCTTCTATTACCTAACAGGCTAAATTCCTGTGGAGGAAAGTATAGTAACTGGAGTACAGCAAAGAAATGGTAAATATTCAGGAATCTATCTTTGTGGGTAACAAAAAGTAAAGAACAGATTGTATGAGGCTTGTGAATGAAGTGTGTTGGTGCATGGCAGTCAAAATATGGGGCACTGAATATAAAAGATGTGGAAAAGGTGGAAAAAAAAAAGAGGGGAGCATGCTCTGCTAATGTCAGTGTAATGATAGTATGCATGAATGACAGAACACAATAGATCTGAGAGAAAACTTGGGCAAAGACCAATAAACCAGTGCATTGAGGAAGACACGCTGGTGTATTTAAGTGTGCATTATAGTTATTATCATCATCATCATCTAACATCCATTTTCTATGCTGGAATGAGTTGAACAGTTTAGAAGGCTCTAGTAATCCACAGGGCTGAAGTGAGGTCCACTATCAGCTTTGGTATAGTTTCTATAGCTAAATACCCTTCCTGATACCAGTTATTCTTGCAATATAATATATCCAATTAAGAATGCATATGCATATATGATGATATGAGTTAGTAACCCCATAAGACTTGAGAGGCCAGAGGTTTCCTAAGGCAGGCCTATGGAGTACTCCTAGCTAATTAAAAAAAAACTACCTCTACCCTACAGGCTTGCTCAAACAGGAGTGTTATGGATATACAACAACAACAACAACAACCATGGTTATATCCTTTGTTCTCCTCTCATCAGAAATATCACTGGGGTCCTTACACAGTTACTTTATTACTACTTTTTTTTTTTTTAAGCATTCATTGCACTGATTTAAAAATAATAAAAGATCACAACCTTGTGCAGTAATAGTAGTAGCAGTAACAGCAGCAGCAGTAGTAAATCTACTTTATGCTGTTTCATTTTTTAAAAAATTTTGTTATATTTTTTTAACTGTAATTTTTTTTTTTCGAAGTTACAACAACAAATCTTAAAATGTTTGATCCTTTAATCATGAGACAAGGAAGGACACATCAAGTTTCTTTCGTTCTTTCTTTCCCAAAAAACACAGAACAAAAATATAAACAAGCAAATCAAAGCAACCAACAAAGAAAGAAAAAAATGTGATATGTTGTTGTTGTTGCAGGGCCAGGGTCTAAAACGTGAAGTGACAGGATGCATATTACATTAAAAAAAGACGAAACTAAATTACTTTTTTTGCTTTTTGTGTGTGTACGTGTGTATGTATCATTTTAGTCTTTTAAATTGTTCTTCGTACTTCCGTTGGTAGGGTTTTGAGAAATTCCGCCATACCAAGACTTGATTGAACATCAGGTGTGAAATTTCTTTTTAATTAAAAACAGAGATGGAGAGAGAGAGAGAGAGAGAGAGAAAGAGACTAACAATACAATAAATGAGAAGGAAAACAAAAAGGGCCCAAGTCGGGGTGGGGTGGGGTGTGATGGTGGTGCAGTATAAAGAGAACGTGTATCAAGGACCAACACTATTGGCCCTCCTTTCTCTCTTCCACAAAAAAGGGGAAAAA
>NC_068991.1:56301617-56321387 GCF_001194135.2 Octopus bimaculoides
AAAGCAGAAGGTAATAGAGCCCTCCCTCTCTCCCTCCTTCTCACCCCCCTTGTAGTAGTAATAACTACTATTCATTCTATCAGCACCTACCACTCATGTTGCTCCCTTTCTCTCTCCCCTGCCCTGTTCCTCCTCCTCCTCCTCATTCAACAAAGACAATCAGATATACCCAGTTAGCCAGCCAAAAAAAAAAAGAAAAGGAAAAAAAAACACAAAACAACAATCCATTTCACACTTTTCAAATGATAACATGCCTACTCCCAAACACAACTACCTGCAAGTGGAAAAAGAAAGTCCACAACCCTGGCCAGGTAAGAAATTAATGAAGTGAATCTAACAAGTTTTAGGATTAACTGTTTTATTGAGGTATTTAGGCCAAAAGGAGAGAGATACATAGATAGAGAGAGAGAGAGAGAGAGAAAGAGAGAGAAAGAGAGGAAAATTAAAATATATCACAAATGAAAATGAAAGATTTGAAAAAGATGAAGGTACAAGGCTCATTATTATAAGGTCAAAAGGTAAATGATATTTAAAATGAATAAGAAATAAGCCAATGTGAAAAATATTTAAAACTATACATATATTACAGGCACAGGCATTGCTGTGTGGTAAGAAGTTTTCTTCTCAACCATATGGTTCCAGGCCCAGTCCCATTATGTGACACTTTGAGCACGTGTCTTCTCCTATAGCCTTAAGCTGACCAAAGCCTTGTGAGTGGATTTGGAAGACAGAAACTGAAAAGAAGCCCATCATAAGTGTGTGTGTGTGTGTGTGTGTGTGTGTGTGTGTGTGTGCAAGCATGGCTCATTAGTGCAAGCCTAACTGTGTAGTTAAGCAGCTAACTCTGAGATCACATGGTCTCATGTTCAACTCCACTGCATGCTATTATAACTCTGCGCTGACCAATGCCTTGTAAGAGAATTTGATAGACAGGATCTGTGGGAAGCCCATTGTGTGTGTGTGTGTGTGTGTGTGTGTGAATGTGTATGTATGTATGTACATATATGCCTGTGTTTGTAACCTCACTACCACTACTTGACCACCTCTGTTGGTTTGTTTAAGCCCCAGTAACATAGTGGCTGAGGAAAAAAGACCAACAGAATAAGTATCAGACATTAAAAATAAACAATGGGGTTGATTTGTTTGACTAAATCCTTCATGGTGGTGCCCCAGCATGACCCCTGTCCAATGACTGAAATAAGTAAAAGGTAAAAAAAATAACTAGTGTATTGGTTTTGGTACAACTAAGTGATTTGTGAAACTTCTACAGTTATGATTTTAAAGTGATGCATAAAATCCCAGGATTCAGGACTTAAAACATTATCATTTCCATTTTAAAGCATAGTAAATTTATTGAGCAGGCCAAGTGAATAACACACAGAAACTTCCTCACTGGCTCATCAGAAAGATAAGCTGTAGAGTTAACTGATCTGTCAGCTGAGAGAAGATCAACATGTAAAACAAACAATAGACACATACACACACACACATTTGCTAATAGCTGACATATCTAAGTAGCAAAATATGACTGGATAGATCTTAAATGAAGAGAGAGGGATCAGATTAAAAACTTACTGGTATGTCACTTAGAAAAACAACAATGATTTTCTATCTTAAATACAAGAACATAATGTCAAATTTTTATTTTATTCATAAACATTTTCTGTAATGGGTTGGCAATTAGAGCAGATAAAAGCAAGAATTAACATTGGGGCAACATTAAAAACTTAAACTATTAAGCTGGGATAAAGTTTATAACTCTTCTTAGCCATTTAAGAGCTCTAGCTCAGCAAAAGAGAACCCCCCCATCCTCTCCCAAAAAACCCATTCTACTAAGCACTAAAGTACTAATATATCAAAGTAAGTTCCATAATTTTGTATTAAAAGACAACCTTATAGCTTCTTGGAGAACTGAGGGATTTACTGACATATAAATGGGAGAGGATGTGGAGGAAGCAGACAAGTTGGTAATAATTTCAACATCAATAAGTATGGCAAGACTTATAAAAGAGTGAGTAGAAGATTAAGTTCTTGACACACTGAGTTCACAGTTTTAATTCAGTCATAGCTTCATTTCACTTTCATTCCTGTTGCCTATGGAAATATAGCACAGACGTCATATAAACTCTCGCAAATCTACTGTAAATCTTAGGATTTATATTTAGCAGAAAACAATGAGAAGAACCTCTTGTAGTGTAGCTTTCTCCAAGACAGTTGTACACAAGCTGTGTCTACAAAGGGATATCATATTTAGTAGAATAACAAGTAGAAAACAACAGGAAAGTACACATGGTGCCTTTGCAATTGGTCTATAAAAAGTTAGTGAGTTATAAAAAAAAAAACTCTCTTCCAACAGGCTGCTTCCCCATGGGCCACAAAACCAACAAAACTTGTACCTTTCCAGAAAAATATCAACTTTATTATGAAGGACACATGATTTTTTTCTCATCCAAGAACAACATTCACTATTTGTGTACAGGCTGACAAACACACCAAATGACAAAGAATGAGGGGGGGGGGAGTTACTCTCATATGTAAAGTTTTTAAAAAATGGCTCAGTGCCTCAATATGCAAACATGTACACACACACATACACAAAGAAAACAAAAGCACTTAAGAAGTATCTTCCTTATGCAATTTCATTCAAGATGAACTAAATTCAATCACAGGATTAGGGTGAGGTGAGGTGGAGCATGTTGGGGCACCACTCCAGAATGTAGTTGAATATATCAACCCCAATATCTGGAGGCTAATATTTAATTTACTGCCCCCAGAAGGATGAAAAGTGAACTAAGCTTGGGCAAGATTTGAACTCAAATTATAAAGGGACATAAACAGGACAAGGTAATTTGATACTCTACAGATATGTTGATCAAACACCACCCATAAAAAGCTGGTACTGTTTCCTATTCTAATAACTTTCACCACAAACATCATAACATTTAGCCATTAGCTTTTACTAAAACCAGGTAGCTTTTAGCCGAGTCTGTACTGGTTTGGTATAGTCTGCGAGGAAAGTTTATCATTTTAGCTACTGTCAGGTTATGCTGACAAAATAAGTTAAGGAATAAAATCAATGTTGTATAGCAGAAGTAAGAGTTATATCTAGTCTATACTGTCACGATAATCTTGATAGTCAATAGTTTTAAGCTACAATAGACTAATCGGCATAACAGATTCACTGGATATACAAAGATAAAACAATTTAATTAATACACATTCAGTCTGTAGGTTTCCTAAAGGCTATCACTTGTCTAGTGTTTTATACATGTATGTATGTATGGTTGTGTGTTTATCCTTATACATACACAGATGGAGCAAAAGTTACCCCAATACTACCACCACCACCACCTAATCTCCTGTTTGTTTATTTTAGTGGTTTGCTTCAACAAGTCTGAGTTTCTTTTTGCAATTGAAATACTATAAAATATCAGACATATCAAAATACTCTGCTACAAACTAGAAAAAAAAAGCCATTCTGTTTTTCTTTTTTTTTTTCTCTCTCTCTCATGAAATTAATTAGGCTCAATTTATTCTGATTCCATCACCAATGTTACAGATATCACACAAGGGTTTTACATATCAAACGCAAAAACAATTCTTCACATATTTTAAATTTTGGAATTGAGGAACACACACACACACACAAAACAGACTGCAATTTTTTTTAACTCGTACACAAACTCCATCACATTGCATTTGCAACATTTCCAAGTATTTTGTACTTCCTTGATATCCAGTAACAAAACAGTGAAATTGTTTTTACTTTAAATTATTCTGATTAAATTCTTTCCACACAAGGCCTGAAATTTTGGGGGATGGGGCTAGTTGATTACATCGACTCTAGTGTTTGGCTGGTGATTATTTTATCAACCCCAAATGGATGTAAAGCAAAGTTGACTAAAAAATTAAAATAATGAAATTACTTCAGTTATAGGAGATTATCCATGGAAATGAAATATAAATTGAAGGAAAATGGACAACACAAAATGCGACTTGGAGGCAAATTCAATCCATTGCTCTCTTTCTAACATCTCACTTAGCCCTTGGTATGTTAAAGTGTTCTGCACCAGGCTTCTGATCTGAGGACCCCACTTTCCCAGTGAGAGCATAGTAAAAGAGACAAGTGTTTCATTGGTCAGCATTTCTTAGGGGTATATGAGCAATAAGCACCAAAAGTCCAGTCCTTGTTACAGTACAATGGCTTGTGTGCCTCAGTGACTCTCGGAAATATGCCAGGAGAATGCAAGTGCCTAGCAAGGCTTCCTGCTCTGGACAGGTCTAAGGAAAGATGCCAAACGAAAATGGACCACTTCCTCATAGGGATAAAAAAAAAAAAGAATGGTGTAGTGCCAACATCCCTACCTAGAAAAAAGCAAAGTTACTAAAGCATTGATGACAATTCAAAACCAACAAGACCTAGGGGGAGGCCTTCCTTCAGGGAAACATGATACTGCAGCAAAATCCTAAAGGAAAGAGTAAAGATCCAAGTGGAAAGAAGTAGAAAAGAGGGCCAGAGTTGAAATCAGTGGAGAAAAGTTAGGGCTTATGTAAGTAAGAGTAAGCAATAAAAAATCCCTTTAGATATATTCAAAAGATCCTGAAGTAGGATGAACAGATCTATGATCAATGCCCTCACATCATAATAGTGACAGATCAGGCCAAGTGTCATTATTGTCCCACTGGTAGCATTCGTTACATAATTTCTTTTAGTTAGTCTCAAACATTTCTCTGTTCCCAGCATTCAAAGACAACGCGAAGGAAACAAAATGAGCCAGGCATGGTTATTGGGTACACCAAGCATTAGAGAAGCTCTGTTCCCAAGTCTGGAAGCTTTTAATAAACAATGAAAGATAGATTTTCTCATTTTCTAATCACCCTCTTCAATGCCAAGGTATAAGGAAAGAATAGTTATTTACCAAATAATTGTAAAATATAAGCATTATAAGCATTATCATACAAGAATTTTCACCTTTCAAATGTCATTCTCGGTAATTCTTTAAATATGCTGAATAGTTTCTTTGCACTAAGATTACATTCTGAAGAAGAGGGTGGGGAGGAGAGGCAAGAGGATGCACATGCTAAAACACGTACGTACACACACACCTACGTGCACACATCTACTACAATTAGATACTGAAAACACAAAACACGAGAAGGATTTTCTTTGGGAGGTGTGTTAAACAGATTGTAGAGATAATATATTAATGTTGTGTTGGGGTTTAATTAGAGTAGAATCGGGTTAACTGACAAGATGACAGAGACAAGAAATAGAAGAGATAGCAGTGCAGGCAGACAGGCAATGTGGTTAAGGGGCCCAGAGGGAAAGGGACGATGTTTATCATTTTGCAATTAACTGCTGAAACTTCTCATGTATTTAGGAGGTGAAGGGGTGGGTAAAAACGGAAAGTGAAAGGGAGAAGATGAAGAAAGTGACAGGAAAGAATCAAGAAAAGAAAAGATGAAAAAAATTTTTTAAAAACGGTAAAAAAAAATCAAAAGGAACTAAAGGAAAAAAAAGACAAAAAAAAACCAACAAAAATCCCCCACACAAAATGAAAATAGCCTAATGAATTCTTGAGCTGTCAGTCTTTCTATTTCCCGTTTCGCATCTCAAATAAACCATTCACTACTATTTCAATAACCAGTGTGATTCCTCTTCAATGAAATACAACAACTCCAGTCTCTCTCTCTCACCTGATTACAGATTCCAGCAGACAAACACACATGCATACACACACATGCACAGATGACTCAGTTGCAATCACACTGTGCAACAACTGACAAGAGATGCATAATTACATGCATGAGATTACTTTTCCATTACATTAAAATAGGTAATATGTCATCATCATCATAATAATTATTTATTAAAAAATAAATAATATATATATATATATATATATATATATATATATATATCCTTTTAGTTATGTATAATATATATTTTCTCATTGCCTCTACAACTGCTTAACATGTAAATATTGATGTTTTCTGAAAGCAAAAACAAACAGCTGTTTGTTTATAAAGATAGTTTTACTAATGATGTAAATTACAAAGAAAGGAAAAAAAAATGGTTATGATGAACTTATATGACAATAAATACACTCTGCCACTTCAACTCTCAGTGACACACACAAAATAAAATCGTCTCAGCAAAGTGTCAAACGACACCACAAACAATTTCAATAATTAAATATGCTCTTAAGAAATGATATAATACTTACAATTTCTTTAATTTAACAAATCCTTTGAAATCATCGGGTTGAATATCCATAATTATATTACTCTGTAAATCCCTGAAAATAATAAAAAATTTAAACATATTGAAAGAAAATTTATATTATATATATATATATCATATATACACGGAATTATAAAATGTAAATTGTTATATATGAGATTGTTTACAATTATATATCAATATCTATGTAATATAGAAATTCAATAATGGGCCCTTGGACTCATAAGGCTGGTTACCTGGTTTCCACAGCATATGACTGAGATCACAACATTCCCTTGAATGGGGTGCTGGATTGTTGCAGGGTTCAAGGCTAGCTTTTTTGAAGGGATGGGAATAGTCAATTACTCTGACCTCAATACTTGGCCCATACTATATGCTGGCCTCAATGTGATTTGAACTCAAAACGTAAAGAGCCAGAAGAAATGCCACTAGGCATTTTGTCTGACATGTTAACAATTCTGCCAGCTTGCTACCTTAATAATAATGGTTTCCAATTTGGCCACAAGGCCAGCAATTTCAGAGTAGAGAATAACTCAATTCAAGGCAGATGATAAGTTGATTACATCAACCTGAGCGCTCAACTGGTACTTATTTTATTGGCCCTGAAAGGATGAAAGGTAAAGTCAACTCTGGCAGAATTTGAACTTCAGGACATTAAGACAAATGAAATACAACTAAGAATTTTGCCTGGTGTGCTAATGATTCTGCCAGCTTGCTACTTTTATCACCTTAATAATAATAGTAACAATAATAATAATGATTTATGCACAAGGATAGCTATTTTGAGCAAAGGGATAACTTGACTACATTGATCCCACTATTAAACTAGTACTTTATTTTATTGACTCTAGTGGAATGAAAAGCAAAGCTGACCTCAATAGGATTTGAAATCTAAGCATAAAGAGCAAGGCATTTTTCATAATACTCTTAAGATTCTGCTGATATGTTGTGCTAAACAAATAATGATGATAATAAAGGTTTCAAATTTTGGCACAAAGCCAGTAATTTTAGAGGGAGGGGATAAATTAATAATATTGATCCACTATTCAACTGGTACATTTTATCAAAATTGTTAGCCTAGAACTTTACAACAGCTTGGTATCCCATTCAGGGTGAATGTCATGATCTTGGGCTCATATGCCATGGAAACTGGGTAACTGGCCTTCTTAGTCCTAGGGCTCAAGGAAAATAAATAGAGAGAGAAATAATAAGGATTCTGATTACAAAATTAATTAAACAAGACACAGCTGAGGGAAAGATGCTCAAAGAGAAAAGGAAAATAAATAAAAAAGATCAACTCCAAGGAAGAGTAAATGCAACGAAGAAAAAAAAAGTGATAAACGAAGAAGCTAATTTGTTCAAATCACTGAGCTGGAACAAAATTGTTGAGAAAAACAACACAAGCTTTAGAACTCTGTAATTAACAGTCAGGTTTCTTTTTGAAGGCAAGTTCCCTGTAATCTAGAATGGCAGAATATTGGTAGTTTTACTTCAGATAATCACAGGTGTTACAGGATAGACTTACACTCAGACCAAACTGGAAGTAGTTGAAATTACATATTTCAGTTTAAGTGACAGCCTTGCTTAAGCTTACAATATGTTGGTTATTGGTGTGAAAAACAAGCTTTAAAAGCTAAAGATGGTAACAGGAGATGAGCTCCAATCCTGCTATGCTTAACTACACATTCTTCTAAGTAAATAAATATCTGCCTTCAGTTCATATTAAACACTAATCACAACTATTTGGTTGATCAATGCCCATATAGCAGTTTACTTTAGTAAATCAGACCAACTAGCTTGTGTGTCAATGTTTACTTCACTAATAAATTTTTATACAACAAATGTTCCTGGACATTTTGCCTTGCTTGTTTATTGTTCATCAGCTACAGGTTGGTATAGATTGGTCAGACCTATGATCCATGGCAATCCAGACATGACCATCCCATCGTTTTAAAAGTTTATAAGATGACACTGTCCATGTGATTTCCTATTTTTTAAAAGACTGCATAGAGGATGACTTGAGGGGATTTGACAGCTATTTCTAGAAAGTCTAACAATCACATAGAGACTTCCTTTACTTGTTTCACACCACTCATTCTATCAAGAGCAGTTATTTGTGAATACATGACCACAGCTGACCAAAGTTTCTTCAACAATCATAGACTTTCAGTAGTCATAATTGGAGGATTAATATATAAAGCCCTATGCTAAATGATTTGCAGAATTTAGTTATGGCTGAGGTCAAATTCCACCAATACCAACGGTTTTGCCTTTCATCTTGTCGCAATCAGTCAGGTCTGGGGTTATATACTTAATTATTCTTCCACTAATGTTAGAGATCTGTTCTTTAAACTCTTACTTGTTTCTCACATTGAACTTCAGCCATGATGAAATAACCATTTTTAAGAATTTAATTGATCATATTAATCCCAGGATTTAGTTTTGGGTCTAGTACTTATGGGCTGGATAGAGTTTACTGAGGTAAATTTTCTATGGCTAAATGTGCTTCCTATCGCTAACTCTCACCCGTTTCCAAGCAAGGTATTTCCCCAAGACCAGTCATGCTCTGACAGAATATTGGCACTGCTGGTGTGACAGTGACAATCATTTTACAACTAGCATGCTATGTCATGGCAAGCAGACACAAACATTCACACACACACACACACACACACGATATGATGGGTTGCCTTCAATTCCACCCTACCAAATCTACACACAAGGCTTTGGTTGGCCTTGTCATACATACATACAAATAGGTGCAGGTGTGGTTGTGTGGTAAGAAGCTTGCTTCCCAACCACATAGTTCTGGGTTCAGTCCCACTGCATGGCACCTTGGACAAGTGTCTCCTACAAGAGCCTTGGGTAGACCAAAGACTTGAGTGGATTTGGTAGATGGAAAACTGAAAGAAGCCTGTGAATCATTATCATCGTTTAATGTCTGCTTTCCATACAGACATGGGTTGGCCAGTTTGACTGAGGACTGGTAAACCAGGAGGCTGCACCAGGCTCCAATCTGATCTGGCAAGGTTTCTACAGCTGGATGCCCTTCCTAACACCAACCACTCAGAGTGTAGTGGGTGCTTTTTACGTTCCACTAGCACAGGGGCCAGTTAGGCAGCACTGGCACGGACTATATATATACATATGTATCTAGGCATGTCTTTGCATGTCCCTTACCATCACTTGACAGCTGGTGCCGATGTGTTTGCATCTCTTTAACTTTGGTTCAGGAGCAGAGACTGATAGAATAAATTCCAGGCTTAAAGAAAAAACAAAATAACTGAGGATGATTTGTTTGACTAAAAATCCTTCAAGGCAGTGCTCCAGCATGGCCATAGTCTGATGACTGAAACAAGTAAAAGATAAGATATATGGAGACATGACATCTTCAAGAATGACTGAGAACCCATTTGAAAGTATGGATACCCAGCAAGCAATACACAGCTTGATTCCAATGATAGGAACTGTTCTCCTCGGTCATATTTGTAAAGATCTTATAATACTCTGCTTAGTCCATTGGAATGTACTACGCAGAGCAGGAGCACACATGAAGACATTAAATGTCGCTGAAGATGTCACAGATGTCTTATACTTTATATTTAAAAAAATTAAAAAACCATTTATATTATAGCTAATACACACACACACACACACACACACAAATGTATGTGTATGTGAGAGAAAGAAAAAGAGAGAGAGGCAGGTTGAACTTGTGCTCATTCAATTCAATACAGTTTATTGTCATTGTATTTTTACTTTTTTTTGTTACAGTTATGTTGGAATTTCAATGTAAAGTTACAATAACAAACATTTCAACAGAATATATCTACACCCACCTCTCAATCTTCTACCGACATTCACACACAGCTGTATTTATATATGCACATGTATATTTATACACACACAAATCATGGGACCCAAATCATGAAATTATAGGAAATTTATGTGATTATTAGAATTCAGTGTACCCAGTGCAAACAACTGGTGCACAAAAAGTACAATGAGATCACAGGTAGGCTCAGAGAAGGATTCTGAATATAGTAGATACTCAGGACTAGTCAGCACCCATAAAATAAATTCTTTTAAAATGCTTTAAAAGCATCAGAGCTTGCTGTTGGCACTCCATCGCTTATGACGTCAAGGGTTCCAGTTGATCCGATCAACGGAACAGCCTGCTCATGAAATTAACGTGCAAGTGGCTGAGCACTCCACAGACACATGTACCCTTAACGTAGTTCTCGGGGATATTCAGCGTGACACAGTGTGACAAGGCTCTTTGAATTACAGGCACAACAGAAATAGGAAATAAGAGTGAGAGAAAGTTGTGGTGAAAGAATACAGAAGGGTTCGCCACCATCCCCTGCCGGAGCCTTGTGGAGCTTTAAGTGTTTTCGCTGCCCTAACCACTAGGCCATTGTGCCTCCACGCATCAGAGCTTGTGCCATGTATAAAGCACTGATGCCACATGTAAAGCATCCAATATACTCTGTAAAGTGGTTGATGTTAGGAAGGGCATCCAGTCATAGAAATCATGCCAAAACAGACAATTGAAGCCTAGTGCAGCTCTCTGGCTTGCCAATTCCTGCCAAACCATCCAAGCCATACCAGTATGGAAAACATTATGTAACGATGATGATGATTAGGGGGCTTCCTAGGAGCAGATGATAACTTCTGTTATCTAGTGACCTAATTAGTGATGGAGGAGCATCTTCCTATCCTGGTTATGACTGCAGAGCAGAATGCACGACATCTGTGTACAAAGTGTGATGCTGCATGGTGGTGAAACACATACTCAAATGCAGAGGCTGAAGCAAAGGGCGAAGAAAAGAAACAAGGTGAATCTAGAAAGTCTTGAATAGTGGTGGTTTCTAAAAAGAAAGAAAAAACCTATTTTTGAGTTGATATCACATAAGAAAGAGTGAAGATATAATTGAATGCATGAAGTGATGGTGTAAATTTAGATAGATTCCTAATAGATACAATTGTTGAAAACCATCTCTCTTTTAATAAAGCAAATAAGTAGAAGAGGAAGGAGAAGAAAACCGCTACACTTCAATTTGCTGGTCTAAAAGAAATGTGGTTATTCTAAAATCGCAGCAAGTTAAGCTATATGTATGACAAGCATAAAGGAACTCATCTTGTATGGTATTGATCAGTAAATCTATATCAGGATCTTGCCATGCTAGTACTAGTTATATACACTCAATGGAACAATGAACTGATTACATTCTAGCTGAAGCTTCTAGTATTCCTTGTAATATTAGCTGACCTAGCTAAGTCTACTATAATCTTGTTGAGATAGTGCTTTCCCTCTCCTCAAGGAAATGATCTTTAAGTTAGTCATGAGTAGCTTTACTATGTGTGTAATACATACTTATGCAGTCAAATTACAAGTTTTCTAAAAACAATTTTTCTATAAGAAAAGTACAAACAATAAATAAACGTCTAGAAATTATCCACTCATACAATAACTGTGGGAAGCAAATGTAAATATATTTAAGAAAATTCTTAAATTGCAGTATTGTAGAAAATGATAGGCTATGCATTATGATTATATTCTCCACTCCTTCATTATGAAAACAACCTTGTGCCAAGAGAAAGAAGAAAAAACATTACACACACACACATATATACATACATGTGTGTGTGCACATATATATGTGTGTGTATGTATAATCAAAAGTATTAGATAGAGGATTTGGTAAAGACATCAAAATGCTAGATTGGATCAAGTGGTTTAGCTTAATGCATCACTATTCTTCTTGAGTTCAAAACTCACGAGTTGACAAGATAAATCAATACCAGTAATATGCTGCAGCCAATTCAATCAACTGTAGCTTTTCTGCTCAACAAAAAAACTTTCATCCCTGAACCAAAAGAAATCAAAATCATCAAAGCCTCTACAACGATTAATTATTTTCCACAGATCCCATGATTTACAATAGCTGCTTTCTGCAACTAATATATTCCAACCCTAACCCCACCCCATTTACCAGGCTATATACAGTATATTTGTGGCAATCCTGCAGTCTTAACTAATTTCTTTCGGAAATTTACTTTATCAATATCCACAGCCTTTATTGAGTGGTGTTGTAAATTTGGTAAGTTTTGTAATACTTCTTGACACAACAAACAGTAGAATACAAGTTAAAAAAGATCTGTGACCCAGCACAGTGTTTCTTCTGTATTTTTTTATTTTTTTTTATTTTGTCAGCTTTTCTTTAATTTTACTGTAATGTCTCATTTTAATATATCAAATTAAGTTTTGCTGAAGATTCCTAAAAAGGATGAAATAGTACCATACATGGCTACAACTAACTAAAAATTGTAAGAATTTTGCCACAGATAAAAATAAAAAAATAAAAATTAGATATAAAGCCAATTTATAAAAAAAAACAAAGATGAAGATAGGTGTAGGAACAACAAGCAAGTGTATCAGTTTGACACTCGCGGGGGGGGAGCGGAAAAGTCTTAAGTTTTGAGCCTATGCTCTTTGACAGAAAGGAATAAGAGGAAATAAATAGAGAGAGAATGAAAAAAACGTGTTGAGTTCAGTGATCCAACATGGTGAATGAGAGGGAGATATAATAATGAGAGGCTGAATGAAGAGGAGATAATTCATGGTGATCCCAACAAGAGGAGGTGCACAAGTGTGTGTGTATGTGAAAATGGTGTGCAAGTGTGTAAATGTGAATGGGGATGAGTGAGTTTGACATGTGTGTGCGTGTGTGTGTAGCAGTTGAGTGCGCACATGTATATGTGAATTCTTTGTATCCTTTTCATATACCTCGATTATAAATTAAAATTTCTAATCCCATCTCACGCTGTGAGGAGGTAGTTATTAACAGACATCCAGAGGGTACCAAGCATGTATTATTTTTTTTTAATGAGATTTATATCATCTGAAACACACTCCCCACATATAAAGGGGGGGGAAAAAAAACAGCTGACTGGATTTATCCTGGTTTTAGAATAGGTACACCATGCCCATTCATGTCTTATAAATTGTGCGTATAAAAGGGTTGGAGACAGGAACAACATCCAACCATAAAAACACTGACTCAGTAAGCACATTCAACCCATGCCAGCATAGGAAAAAACAAACATAAAATGATGATGATGAGTTTGTGATTGCTTGATGATGGTCATCATCAACATTTAATGCCCACATTTCATGCTTGCATGGGACAGACGGAGTTTATCAAGGCAGATATTCTACAGCCAGATGCCCTTCCTGTTATCAAACCCCACTTGTTTCCAAGCAAGGTAACATATCCCCATGGCCAGATAAGGTTTTCACAGAAGACTGGAAACAACCTTACTTGTATGATGATGATGCTCAGTTACAGCCACCGTGTGATATGGGTACACACACTCACATGATAGGCTTCTTTTAGTTTCTGCCTACGAAATCCACTCACACAGCTTTGGTTGGCCTGAAGCTATGGTAGAAGTCACTAACCCAAGACGCTGTGTAGTGGGACTGAACACAAGGCCAAATGGTTAGGAAGCAAGCTTCTTAACCACACAGCTAAGCTTTTACACAATGACAAAAAAATTTAATGCAAAGAATTGATAACTCTGCAACAAAAAAATTTCATAAAGTTACTACTGAAGCTTAGGATACAGTAGTGATTAACAGATAAGAGAGAATCTTCTGGATACAACACCGGTCTTAGGCAGCTAACTCACTAACAGTATATAATAGCATTGCTGTTTCATGAGAATGGTACCATATAGAACGAAATGCCTGTACCAAGTATGAACTCATGACTGCAGTAAGCTGGAATCTAACACCTCAGCAATTTCACCCCAACAACAATCGCTTTATTTATTTACATACAATTACAACTAACGAGTAATAATATATACTAAACAAAAGAAAATAACAAATAATAACGATCCAATGATACAAATTAGTAGCAATTAAATGAAACTAATGAGGGGTAATATAAATTATACTAAATTACTACCGAATGATAATATGAAGTGTGTATAATTGTTTTTCCTAGTCAACATTTGGCATTCACAATAGTAACAATCTGAGATATGCTGATGATATATATTACACATTAAAAAAAGTTCTTTTCTCACAACATAATAGAAATATAATTGAACTAAACAAATATTCATACTATGAGGTTAGGAAAATGACATCCAGAGTTGAACAGCATTCAACTTGGAAAAAGCTTTATTAAAATGAAATTAGTTCCAAAATGAAAAGTCTACTGACATTGTACTAAAAAAAAAAGTTAATATTTACTGTTAAAATATAATTAATGCATATGCCAAATAAAATGCAATTGTGCTGGTGCCATGTAAAAAGCACCCAGTACACTCCGTAAAGTGGTTGGCCTAAGGAAGGGTGTTAGGAGTTTGTGAGAGAGAGAGAGGTATGGATTAGTTAAGTAGAAATGGAATGTTACAAATGCATGTAAGAGTTATTGTTTGGGCAAAAAGAACTGAGCGTCAATACCTGGTTGTAACTATCTCAAGCCCTAGGACTCACAGTGCTGGCCATCCAGTTTCCATGGATCTCATTCCAGTGAATGAGATCATATTTCCCTTGAACGGAATGCCAGTCCACTGCAGAGTTATTCATTTACAGCTGAGTAAACTGGAGCAAAATGAAATGAAAATTTTGCACACAAGAACACATTTCAGCTGTAGAAACCATGCCAAATCAGACAATGGAACCTGGTGCAGCTCCAATGTATGTTAGCATGGAAAACTGACATTAAGTGAGGATGATGCTGATGATATACAAGAAGAATATATAGGCCCTTCACTACCAGTATATTGGGGGCTGTGAAAGATTCAGGTTCTGGTAATGCTACTGGGGAAAAATGTCTTAAACCACTACAGCATATTATTTTAGATCCTCTGACTGAAAACTTGGGGCCTTATTACTATAACAACCTATCTGAAACCACTCTTCGTCTTAAGGTACGATCTTCCAGTTTTAAAAAGATCTTAGTTAAAACCTTCCATCAAAATTGCATGTTAATTTATGTTGCAAACATCAACTTAATAATGACAAAATGATTTTACTTAATTCTCCATTATTTTCAAAATTAATTGAAACAAAAGCAGTGTATTTCAAAAGAAATATGGTAACAATAGTGTTATAACATCATTATTTCAAAAAAACAAAAAACAACAGGCCAGACTGGATGGACAAAACTGTGCCTAACTAAAGATGTCCATAATTTTTCTTTTTGTTGAATAATTTTCATATTCAATATATATATAAAACCAGCCACCATTTCTAGTTCACAGTTTGTCTTTTTTAATATTTGTTTCTTTTTAGCCTGTTGTAACCTTATCCAATAATGGTACTCACTCACTTTAAACAGCTGAGTGGACTGGAGCAATGTGAAATAAGGTGTTTCACTCAAGGACACAATGTGCCACCGGGAACCAAATTCATGACCTTACGATCATAAGCTGAATACCCTAACCATTGAGCTACATGCCTTTACCAAGTAAGATTAAAACTTATGGCTGACAAATTAGTTGTCTAACAACTTCACCACAGAGCCAGTTTGGTTGGCTGGTATAAAACCGAGGGGATTATTATAGTTGATATTCGATCAAGACCGTTTCTATAAAACTACTCCATTAAGTCATGTAAGCACAGCAAAAGAGATAAGGACTTAATGATGATGATCTTTAATGCATTTATTATTGGCAAGATACAAGTGACAAGGTTGTATTATACCTAATTAAAATACAAAAGGTCTCAAAATATTTCTTGCAATGAGAAATGCAAATATAATCAGGAATGACAGAGCCAAACTGAAAAGCAAACAACTAAACTTGAAAAAGAGAGAAGAGATGGGGGAAGAGGAATCATTTTCTTCTATTGTTTTAGGGAGAGGGAAAAATAAAAATGCAAACCGCATTATTTAGTAGAATGTAATTCAGCTAAATATATGAAATAGATAAATTAAAAAAGAACAATTTACAAAACTAAAACAAAAGCCAACAACTGACATCACAGCAACAGTTTCATGTTGATTTAATAAACAATAAAAGATAGAGGGAAGATAGAAAAAAAAGAAAAAAAGAAAAATTGATAAGCTATGTCAAAAAAATACGGCTACCTTGAACCAGTGGATGTTGCCATTAAGCAAAGTGCAGAGGAAGAGTTTTAGATAAACTGCTATATTTATAGTTAACCCATTTCATTTATATTTGTCTCCCTATAATCAATAGCCAGATTGCAAAAGAGGGTGAATGAACAGTGTGTTACAACAGTGAACATTTCTCATTATTGACTGGAAAGGCAGATTTGTAACTGTTCCATTTGTAAAACCACAAGTAACAGTGCTTGTTGAACGACTGGCAAGCTATTGTAGTACTGTTTTATTTTATTTTATATATTGGCTTGATTGTGAGACAACAAAGGGAAATAATACAGCTGACCAATTTATATTTCTTACAGGCGAACTCTTCAACAGAAACACTAGCAGCAGCAGTCCCCTTCCAGGCAATGTTTCTTTGCAATAAATATAGCCTAATAGCAATGTTGATAGACAAGAAGAATTGCTTTACATCAAAAAGTAATAATAAAAAGGAAGAACCTATTTTGAACTTCTTAATATCTCAGGAAGTTAGCAAAATAAAATAGAATAAAAAAATAAAACTACAAGATTCTTCGATCTTGCAGTTTATTACTAAACGGGGGAGAAGAATTAACAATGTAAATCGAAAATTTGAAACCAGCAGTGTTAAAAGTATGCATGCGTGTGTGTTTATATGGGTATGTGGTAAAAGAAATTAGCTTCACAACTATGCGGTTCAACCCTACTGTGTGGCATCTTGGGCAAGAGTATTCTACCGTGGCCTCAGGATGACCAATACCTAGTGAGTAGAATTTTGTAGATGGAAACTGTGCAGAAGCCTATCTTGTATGTATGTATCTATTTGTCTGCCTGTCGATCTATCTAAACACACACACACACACATACATACATACATACGTGATGCATGGTTGGATGAGTGAGAGAGAGAGAGGTTAAGTGGAAATGGAAAGTTACAAATACATGTAAGAGTTATTGTTTGGGCAAAAAGAACTGAGAGTCAATACCTGGATGTAACTATCTCAAGCCCTAGGACTCACAGTGCTGGCCATCCAGTTTCCATGAATCTCATTGCAGTGAATGAGATCATATTTCCCTTGAATGGGATGCCAGTCCACTGCAGAGTTATTCATTTACAGCTGAGTAAGCTGGAGCAAAATGAAATGAAGATTTTGCACACAAGAACACAATGCATCAGCTAGACCAGGAATCAAGACCATGACCTCGTGACTGAGTGCAACATTCTAATTCATTAGGCTATGTGCCTTCATGCTCTCTTTCAAAGGTTGCTAAAACATGTACCAGCTATGTACTGGAGTTGATTCAATTGGTTAAACTACTACTTTACAAACTTGTGTCTGTATGCTAAATTATTATTGAAAAGTTTGGACTAAATGTCTTATAGTCTTGTTCTCGTATGTTCTGAGTTTAAATCATTCCAGGATTGACTTTGTAATTTTATATCACAATCGATCAAATTAATGTACCAGTATTATATTGGAATAATTCAAACTACATGACCTTCTCCCTTACACAAGATTGAGACTTGTCAAAACAAACTCAGTTGTAAATTCTTGGTTCTGGTAAACATGGAACTTTACCAAGGACTAAAACAGTTGGCTTAATCCATTCATTGATTTTATATAGATCATTAACATATCTTGTTTCATTGTCATCTTCGTAAGTTTGTCCAGCTAGTAGAGACAATTCACAGGTTCCTTACTGATTTATAAAGTGTCCAAAAGGCAATTAATTAATTAACCAGATCTAATCGCTAAATTTGAAATGGTAAGTGTGGAAGAAAGTCTAGTACCACTTCATCGTTCACTGACTACAGTAAGTTAACTTGCTTTCTTTAGCAACGGGGTTTAAAAGGCTATTAATACTGAAGTGTTAGTGAAGGACTAGAAGTGCTTCAAGTAGCATATAAGAACCGGAAGGAAAAATATATGCCATTACAACACTCTGACAACAGGGATCAACACAGTGTATTAGTTTTGTTTTTGGTAATTAATTTAAGATTTTTGAAGTTCATATTGAGTTTTAGATGCCAAAGATAAAAATCGTTTGTCTACCTTCGATACTGAAATAGTTTATTACCTAACAAGAGCAGAATTTGTAGAAGTTACAAACTTTCTACTATAACTCCATTCAGATTGAGGATACTTTATAGGAATATTAAATCAACACGAAATAATTGAGTGGCATTCTATTTTGACACACGCACACAGACTCTCTCTCTCTCTCTGCTTGTCAGAAGGATGAAAGCCAAATTCTGAGGAATTATTTGAACCCAACTGACTCCTGCCCTTCAATGGCTACACATTTTTATCAACCCTGAAAGACTAAACAGTAAAATCAACTTTGGTATGAATCAACATGTGAAGAAATACAATTAAATACTAGCATGTATTTTTAAGGTACCCTATATTTTTGCAAACAATAATTTCTTACATAGATGCATACATGGCCACGTGGTTAAGAAGCTTGCTTTGTGACCACATGGTTTCAGGTTCAGTTCCACTGTGTGGCACCTTGAGTAAGTATCTTCTATAGCCTTGGGCTGATCAAAGAAGCCTTTCCAGTGGATTTGCAAGACAAAAACTGAAAGAAGCCTGTTGTTTATTTGTGTGTGTCTGTGTGTATACCCTTGCTTACATGTGATGGGTGTAAATGAGCATCATTTCATGCAAGAGAGGTTGATCATTTATAGTGTTCCAGGGTTGGCAACAGAAAGGGCATCTGGCCATAGAAAAATCTGCCTAAACAAATTCCATTTGGCACATGTAAGCAGGGGAAAGGTGGACTTTAAAATGAAAGCAAAACTGGACAAAGAATGAGACTTTTCTGTTGAATATTTTGTAAAATAAAATATAAAACAGAGAAATTGCCAACATGAAGAACATTCTCACAGGGAGACACAACTTTACAACACTGATGGTATCTGTTTTCTAAATAACACATTTTTTTTTGTTTTTAGAACATGACATGAAAGAATAATTTTTTTTTAAACAAAAGAAACAACAACCAAAACAAGAACAACAAAGGAAATAGGAAAATGAAATCTCTGACAATTTAAAATCCAAACCTTTTATTACTATTATTATTATTATTATTATTTTTATATCTTGATTTAGCCATTCTGAAGTGCAGAGATACCAATGATTAGAGGAAAAGCTAAAGAAAATATACTAGTACAAAGAGTGGAGAAGAAATAGGGGTTAGAAAGAAGGGTGAGTAAACGATGTGAAAAGTGTGGAGAGGGAGCAGGGGTGGGGTGAAGGAAAGAAGAGAATCCAATATTTTGTTACCCGGGTGTGTGTTTTGACACTTGCAAAAATGTTTTAGTTCTACCCTCTGTGTGTGTGTGTGTGTGTGGCAAAGTCAAAAACACCCTCAGTCTTCTTTCTGGCAGCAGTAGAAGAGTGAGGCAAGAGA
>NC_068991.1:56323085-56332506 GCF_001194135.2 Octopus bimaculoides
CGCTCTTCCGATCTTACATTTGTGTGTGTATATATGTGTGTCCGTGTGTGTGTATGTATGTGTGTGTGTGTGTGTATTTTTATACATGTGTGTGTGCATATATAACAAACATTTGGTTCTGTGCTACAAGTTTCACAGGCTCCTAATGGGAACCCAACTCCTACTGAATGTGTTGAGTGTCCTTTTTTTTCATTTGTCCATTCATATATACACACACATTTGTATACTCAGTAGTTTATTTTTACGTCTATTTTTCCACACTAGCATAGGTTAGATGAACATATGATTGAGGTATGGCTTTTTTTTGTACAGTTGGATGCCTTCCCTGTTTTCTATACTTATAGGATTTCATATTTCATGTGTCTTCAAAGGTGCAAGGTCAATGAATGACCAACTGACAAGGGTAACGATAGCAACAGTAACTGCTACATATATATAATGTACACACTCTAGTTTATACAGATATGAATAATGTATACATCTCAATGCAAAGACACAGACACACAATAAAATGTCTCTTTTATTAAAAGAATTTTAAAAAAAGGTATAAATCTGGTGTCTGGTACTAACCCTAAATTTCTCCACTACAAGATCCCTGGCTTCCATAGATATACCTGTCTGGAACTGGCTTAAAAGTACATAATTGCAACCATCCTCTTACAAGCATAAAAAAAGTCCAATTAGGATTCTGTATGACATCATTTTAATGCAATTTTTAATAAGGTAGTCCCAAGAGGTTGGACATTGCTCATGACCTTTACATGAATCCCAGACTGATGTTATTAATGTGGCTGATATCCAACTTTTTTAACAGAAGGAAAAATATGAGGAGAGGAGAGGAGCTAGGTTTCTTCTGGTCAGAATGTTTGTTGCATGTCAGCTAAAGACACCTTACAACCTTTGACACAACAGGGAGGCATTTCATCACAATGTTTCACTTTTTAAAAGTGAAATTTTAAAATCTCTACAGATTTTCAATGGAAACTAGACCCAGCACTGAAAGTTACAATGTTTTGTATATGAATATGCTTATGCAACCAATGCAATCAAATATAGAAAAATAGGTAATGCGTGTGTATATGCATATTTCAAGAGTTCTTGTTCTTTCTTCAGCACCACATCCAACCCATTAACCACCCACAAACACATTGCTTCAATAGCCACTAAATTTAGTGGTGTAACACAAATGGATATACCAATTTTACATATTAAACACATTCCTGGCAACTGGTGCATACATACTAATTGCTGGTAGGTACACTGTGTTTTGTTATACAACCATAATGTTCTACCATGTATATCAAATGCTTTAGTCTACAGTGTGAGCAGTCTATGTAAATCAGTTTACATAGAAATTAAGCACTGACAAAACGAAATTTCTTACAACTAGTTCAATTCTACTGTAAATAAAGCAAAAACTGGGGGAAGTTACAGATAAACAGTCTGGAAATATAAACGTTGTCATGCATAGAATGACTGAGTAATCATCATCAATTTCATGTCCACTTTTCCGTGCTTGCAAGGGTCAGATGGAATTTGTCAAGGCAAATTTTTGTATGTCCAGATGCCCTATCTGTTGCCAGCCCCCTACACAAGGTGATATTTCCTCATGGCCAGACATGTTTTCCACAAACAAAAGACCAGAAGTGAACAACATTAACTTGTATGATGGGGGTTCTCATTAGCAACCATTGTGTGATGTCTAAACGAGGTTACACAGACATACACAATGTATACATATATAATGTAGATATCCACTCATAAGCACACACACACACACTATATATATATATATATATATATATATATATATATATTATATATATCAGCAGGAATTTGGGCGGTACAGCGTTCGATTCTCTGTAGTGGCTTGCTGGACACTCTTTTCTATCTTCTAAGGGTATTTATCCAATCTTCTAAGCTGTTTTTTCACAGCTATTCTGCATTCAAGATATACTTTAATTTCTGTAAAATACCAACTCATTTGGTGTTTCTAAGTTTGTTTATAAAAAAATGTTCTCACACACACACACATATATATGTATACATTTATACATACACAGATATATAGTGTGTATATAAATTTAACAATAGACAAGGGTGTATATATTACATAATATGAAAAATATTGCTTCAAGTGAGTGTGATTAGACAGTAAAAGCAAACTACCTGGAATGATTGCAGTCAAATATGAAGAACTGAGAGAGTGGAGGAATCACAGTTTATGAATGTTTGAGTCAGTTAAACAAGGGAGCAAAATTAACAAAAAAATTTCTTCATCAGCATCGCTGAGAGGTAAGAAGGTCGATTCCCAACCACATGGTTCATGGTTTAGTCCCACTGTGTGGCACTTTGTGAGTGGGTTTGGTAGATGGAAGCCCATCACATGTATATATGTGTGTGTCCCCCCCAACACAACTTGAGAACTGATGGTGTGCTTATGTCCCTGTAGTTCAGCGCTTTGGACAAAGGTAACCAATAGAATAAGTACTGGGCTTTAAAATATACAAACACTGGGGTGAATTCATTCAACTAAAAGAAATACTCCAAGGTGGTACCCCGGCATGGCCACAGTCAAATGACTGAAACAAGTAAAAGATAATAGGTAACGTATGTATGAGATGCTTAAGTAAGCTACTCATACCCATGTATATATGTACAATATACACACAAATATACATATAGACATATACACACAAAATCATATTTATATATACACATACAATATATACATGTATGTGAATATGATCTGAGGATCCAAGTATAGGAAGTTGGTAAGCTTCAAGCAGTGTGTAGCAGATATAGAGAAAAAAAAAGTGGACAGTATATGCTAAGAAACAATAACTATTGGCATTGAAAGTTATACACGCTATGTGTGTGTCTGTGTGTGTGTACATATGTCGCAGTTACAAAAATAATGTACAGAAAATAGAGATATAAAATCTATTAAACTCCAACACAGATTTTTATATATTTCTATTCTTTTATTCTAATATTCAAACAAGTACTTTCATAATAGCATGAACAGAGAGAGAGAGAAAAAAAAAAAGATTACAAAGTTTCACCTGGGAATCGCACACACACACACACACACACACGCGCATGTATGTATCTCAGTCAAATTGTTCAGCCCAAGTCAGCAAAGCGGACGTTAAACGATGATAATGATAATATGCATATCACACACATATGCATGTGTGTATATATATATATATATATATATATATGTATACATATTTATATACATGTACATGTATATATATATATACACATACATATATATATATGTGTGTGTATATATAGTTATCTATATATGTGTATATATACTTATATATATATGTGTATAGAAACAGCGTAAGGATGATAAGAGTTCTCCACCATCTTGTCATGCACAAAACTGACAATATCAGTCTGGATAGGGGCCTCTGAAAACAGCCAGCATTTTCCCGTTGAGGGCCATAGGCTCACCTTTATCACAATAGACTGAATCAAGTGGGCAGGTAAGCTGCCTTCGACAGAGCTGGTGATATTGTATCTATGTATGTATGAATATATTATGTGCCTATAAACATACATTTTCATATATACACACATATATCCATACACATAAATATACATATATGCAGATACATATAGATGCACCATCAATTAATGCCCCTTTTTCCAAGCTGGCATGGGTTGGACACACATAAATATATAGTTTTGTGTATGCCTTCTCACACTGACTAAAATGATGGTAGGCTCTAATGGAGGATTTATTTAAACGATTATTTGAGGAAGTGTATTTTACATCTTGGATAGATGGTCATGGTTACACAGGCATAAAAATGTGTCAAAACAATTGTAGAGATTTTAAAAGAATGTTTGTTCTATTTTCTACTATTTATCTATCACACAGACATATGAATACATATATATTTACATACACACACATCTACTTACAGAAACCTCACTTAAGTCTCTCTCCAGACACCCAACTAATTTAGTCAAAGAAGAGAAAAAGTACTTGATATAAAAATAAAATGGATGGTCACATCTACAAAGGCTTTGATAGTACATCTGCTAGCATAGTGTTAAAAAAAAAAAAGCATTCAATACATGTATATATATATCCAAGTTAATTTATGTATTGATATGTCATTATTATCACTGTGCATATATAAAATTTTATGCATATACACTAAGGCACTCCATCGGTTATGACAACGAGGGTTCCAGTTGATCCAATCAACCGAACAGCCTGCTCACTCATGAAATTAACGTGCAAGTGGCTGAGCACTCCACAGACATGTGTACCCTTAACGTAGTTCTTAGGGAGATTCAGCATGACACAGAGTGTGACAAGGCTGGCCCTTTGAAATATAGGTACAAACAGAAACAGGAAGAAAGAGTGAGAGAAAGTTATGGTGAAAAAGTGCAGCCTTGTGGAGCTTTAGGTGTTCTCACTCAATAAACACTCACATCTGGTCTGGGAATCGAAACCGCGAGTTCGCTGCCCTAACCACTGGGCCATTTGCCTTCACTATATATATAAACACACACACACATATATAAGAGAACTAGCATAATGTATGTGTGTGTGTGTGTATTTATAGATGAAGCTCATAAATGATTGACATATGTAAAAATTGAGATAAACTGTACATGGATAATTTTTAAATCAGCTATTGATATTAAAAAAAATGCGAAAGAATAACCGAGATAATTTGATCAACTAAACCCTTCAAGGTGGTGCCCCAACAGACCAAGTAAAAGATAAAAAATATGTTTCTATTTGGGCATCAATATTCTTTTAGAGTAAATTTTAAGTAAAATATTAATATAGAAATTTGAAGGATTGTTTTGGTTCAATGGTAGAAAGTCTGTCATGCTTACAGTAGATGTGGGTCTGAGTCTACAGGCAGCCTTTGATATTTTTTCTATCCAAAGGGATTTTTAACACAATATTTACATGCTATTATTTATAGCTCTGTCTGCTTCAAGTTTCACCATTCGAAAAAAGAATTATTTCATTAAATTCATGATATGGATATATAAATGATAATCTATCTAAATGATTCATGACATAATTTAAGGAATGGCCGATATCTTGGGAATAGTAAGATTAAAGAAATCAAATATAGGAATGAATAAATATATTAAATTAAATAATAAAATGCATCATAATGAATAAACAGACTAAAAAGAAAGAAAAGAAAAACACATCAGAATAAATAAAGTTAAAAATAAATAAATAAATAAATAAAAACGGCTATAAGAGATGAAGCATCATAAGCAGAATCACTGCTGTACAAGCATCTTTCACTGTTCCATCCCCTTGCTCCAATTATTGACTTGCCATCAACAATTCTAAACACTACCGATTTAATTAATGCCACAGTCAGCTGCATTTTTATTATCAACAAACTGGTTTACATGTTGAGTGAAATAGTGAACAGTATTATACTACCAATAGGTTAATACTCCACCATTACACCTGCTATATATACATATATATATATACACACACATATATATATATACATACATACATACACATACACACACGCACACTGAAACGGGGCTTGTCTCTACTATGCTTTCTTTCCCTGCAGGATATTATAGTTATACAGTACGGCCTAAAGCAATCTGGGTCGAGGGAATAGTGCCAGAAATGGTAGAGAAGTCGGATAAAATGCCTTGTGGTATTTAGTTATGTCCCTTTATGTGCTGAGTCTAAATCCTGCTGTGATAGCTTTTCGTTCTCATGGAGTTGATAAAATAAGGTTGGTTGTTGCTATTTAGCCCCAGGTGTGATCCAAATAGACATATGATGGAATCCATCTCTACTGCGACTATCCTATCTTTATCTTTTTTTCCCCCTGCAGGCAGCGTATCTACAACTACATTATCTAACGTGTCTTTATTTCTTTTTCTGATAGTAAAGTGGGATGAGATAGACTTGGCTGTTATTTCGAGCAAGTCGAGTGATCAACAAAGACTAAAAATAATTAGAGTTAATTACTAAGGACATTTTAATTGCATTGTACCCCCACCATAAAAAGTGTGACCTCGTAGCTATATTCAAAATCAATATTACCATCATGAATAGCAAGACCATTTAAATACTGAATTACCCGGCAGTTATTGTAGTTTAATCTTGGTCACCCTGAACTTGCATTGCTTAGTGGTCAGGGTGTTGCACTCACAATCTCAAGATCATGATTTCGATTTCTGGACGGGGCAGTGTGTTGTGTTCTTGTGTAAAACACTTCATTTGGTATTATTCCAGTTCACTCTGCTGCAAATGAGTAACCCTGCAATGCACTGGCATCTTGTTCAAGGGGAATGTTGTGATCCCACACCATGGAAACTAGGTAACTAGCCCTAAGAGTCAGTCCTTGGACTTGAGTAATATCCAAGGGTTGACGACAAAGATGATGAACCCGATAGAGCAAACTTTATGATCAAAGACCATTTCAGGCATAGCCGTACCCATTTTTCTGGAAAGGTATAATACCCTTTCCAACATTTACCAAGGAATCATTGAATGATAAGATAGCAGTGTGTGGTGGTTCGAGGGAGATTTAGTTGCTATTTTTGTAGGTTGAGCAGTCAGAGTTTCTCTCATAGTGGCTCAGATATGCTGCATGTAGTATGTTCCCACAGGGGTTCTCTTTACATTTCCTTTAGTAAAGTACCAATAATATACTGGTACCCATTCAACTGATTACATCCATCAGCCAGAATATGTTGCTCTATCAAACAAAATGCTTGGTAGTATTCACTTACAATTCTTTAGATTCTGAGTTCAAATCTTGCTGCAGCGATCTTTGCCTTTTATCCATACAGAGTTGCTAAAACCACTGGTATTGCTATAACCAACTGCTTCCTTCTTGACTCATAAGGCCATTTTCCTGGTTTCCATGGTGCATATATTTCCCCCACTGGATAGGACGCAGGTTCATTACAGGATTACTAATTTTTGCCAGCTGAGTGGAGTGGAGCAATGTAAAATGACGTGTTTTGCTCAAGAACACAACACATCACCCAGTCCAGGAACCAAAACCACAATCTTATGAACATAATTCCAACACCTTAATCACTAAATCATGCACTGCCACTAACCAACTGCTCACCTTGTCAAAATTCAAGGCCATGTGTCTATGTAAGAAACTGTTATATAAAACTGTGGGTTAGCAGAATTGGTACAGTGGCGATTGGAATTTATACTTAGTTGCCTCGCTGTACATTCTGAGTTCATCTCTATTTCCAGTCCCTCTAGGATTGATAAAATAATGTACCATTCAAATAGTAGAGTTGATTTAACTGACCAAAATTTCAGGCCTTGCGCCTACAGTAGAAAGAATTATGATGTAAGGTGGTGAGCTGACAGAACTGTTAGATCATCAGAAGAAATGCGACTAAACATTCCTGCCTACTCCTTATGTTCTGAGTTCAAACCCAGCCAAGGTCAACATTAGCTTTCATTCTTTCAGGATTGGTAATATAAAATACCTATCAAAAACTGCAGTTGATCCGGGCAACTAACTCCCTCCCCACAAATTCTAGACTTTGAATCTATATTCAAAATGGAGCTGGTGAGCTGGTAGAATCATTGCTTAGCGGGATTTCTTTCAGCTTTACATTCTGAGTTCAAATGTGCCATAGTCAAATTTATCTTTCATCCTTTCAGGGTTGATAAAAAAAGTACCACTGAAATTAGTATAATAGGACTATCCCACCCCTTAAAATTTCAGGCCTTAGTCATATAATAGAAATAATAATAATAATTATTATAGTCAACTTAGCCTTTTAACCCCATTTCATGGTCAATAAAATAAGTAGCATAAGAGTTTTATGTTACATCACCCCCTTCATCTTCAAAATTATGAACGGCATAGAATACTTTGCAAGTTTCATCTCTGGAAGTTTTGATTTCAAATTGCACTGAAGCTGATTTTTCCCTTCCATCCTTCTGGGAGTGGATGATACTAACTACACACACACTCACAAACATTTTGGAAAATGGACATTAAACGATGATGATCTGTTTAAGAAAATGCTTGCCTCCACAGCATTAAAATTGAATAACGAGAAATGGAATACTCAGTGTAGTTTCAATTCATGTTAGAAATATCAGCATTTCCCTCAAATAAAACCCTGCTATCAAAGAAGGACATATTAATAGAGTACACAAAAGAAGGGATGGCCAGAGCTGGAAAGCATTTCATCCTAAGTCTGGACAATCATGACTAACGTAAGAGCTAAGAACATGAGCAAGAAATTCAAGAAAAGTAGTAAGATGCAAATAAATAATAACAATAATAATAATAATAATAATAATAATGATGATGGTAATAAAAGAAAGGTTAATGAAAAGAGATATATATGCAAAAGAACTGGCCCAAATCATTTTGATGCAATAACACTGAAACTTTCAGTGGAGATGAAAATAAATCAATTTGAAAAATCTATTCAACTCAGCTTGCAAGAATACAGAATATATATATTGTGCATATGTGTGTATATATATATATATATATATATATATATATATATATGAGTGTGTGCATGTGTATGTGGAAAGTACAAACAATAATTAGCAAGTTCATTATGTGTGTGTGGACTATCATGTATTTAAAAGTGGTGGGAGGGTAAACACTCATGTTTAGTTTTGTTCAAAAAGGAATGAATATTGTATAGCTTCACTTTTCTATTCAGGATTAATTCATTATCAGCAACTTCACTTCAAGAGGAAGTGATAGGATGGGAATAAATTTCAAAACATGCATGTGTGTGCGTGCATATGCATATATAGATATATATATAGAAACACACACACAGACATACATATATATGCATGTGTACGTATACATACATATGTATATATATGCATGTGTATGTATACATATACATACATACATATATATATATAATGTATAGGAGCAGACGTGGCTGGCTGGTAAGAAGCTTGCTTCGCAACCACATGGCCCTGGGCTTAGTACGGCTGCACTATAGTCTCAGGCTGACCAAAGCCTTGTGATGGATTTGGTAGACAGAAACTGAAAGAAGCTCGTTTATATATATATGCGTGTGTTTGTGTATATATTTATATATATGTGTAAGTATATATACATATGTATGTGTATGTGTGCGTATATATTCATATATATGTATGTGTGTAAGTATGTGCATATATATATATATATATATATATATATACACACACACATGTATGTATACATGTATATATGTCTGTATCTATAAATGTATGTGTGTATATATATCTATATCTATGAATATATATATATATATATATATGTATATGTATGTATGTATATATATATATATGGTATATATATGTATGTATGTACATATCTATGTATATTTATATATATATGTATATCTATGTATATATATATATATATATATATATATA
>NC_068991.1:56332539-56333000 GCF_001194135.2 Octopus bimaculoides
TGTGTGTGTGTGTGTGTGTGTGTGTGTGTGTGTATGTGTGTGTGTGTGTGTGTGTGTGTGTATATCATCATCGCTTAACGTCTGTTTTCCATTATGGACCACTGCACCACTCTCCAATCTGATCTGGCAAGGTTTCTACAGCTGGATGCCCTTCCTAACACCAACCACTCTTAGAGTATAGTGGATCCTTTTTACATGTCACCAGTATGGGGACCAGCCAGGCAGCACTGGCATCGGCGTACTTATATAGATATGTAGGTTTGTACATATATATATACCTGTATATATATATATATATATATATGTATGGATATATGTATGTATATATATGTATATGTCTATATATATATGTCTGTATATATATGTCTATGTATATATGTCTATGTATATATATATATGTGTGACGTATGTGTATGCGTGTGTGTGTGTGTGTATATATATATATATATATATATACACAC
>NC_068991.1:56336915-56337712 GCF_001194135.2 Octopus bimaculoides
TATATATATATATATATATACGACATATATATATATATATATATATATATATATTATATATATATAAAACGAAATATATATATATTATATAAATATATATTATATATATATATAAATCATCATAAATATATGTATCTATATATTCTCAAGCATCTATGAAGGAACTGTCACTACATATATATAGTTCTTTCTTAGGTGCTTGTGAATATATACATGGCTATTTTTGATGATTTACATAAAATCTTTGTGTGAATATAATTTATTATAAACTAAATAATAATCAGAAAGCTGAAGTGCAGATCAAATATAAATAGTGCGAGTGCTTAATTGGCAAAAGATGACCATCCCCAAATATAACAATAATTTATTACATAAATGCGTATAGTATAATAGAATATGTTCATGTAAATATATGGTGAGTGCGTATAATGTAAACGCAAAATTTCTGTGTATATGTATATATATATATATATATATATTATGCGTATATATACGTCTCTCTATATGAGAGAGAGGACTGAGTGTATAAATTTATACATACGCACGCACACACACACATATATATACACCATATACACATAAATAATATAGTTACATATTGTAAGCATATTATACGTATATATTTTAAGTATAGGTGTGTACAAATATATGACACTTGTGTATATAACCATGTATAAGGTTTTATATATTAAAAACTTAAACGCGCCACTATATACACATGTGCGTATCCACTTATTTACATATATACTCTCTCTCTCTCTCTCTCTATATATATATATATATATATATCTATATAT
>NC_068991.1:56337722-56343135 GCF_001194135.2 Octopus bimaculoides
TTAAAACTAGTTTATAACTATATCTGTACACGCAGACAAGTAAGCATGTGTGTGTGTGAATGTGTGTTTATCTATCTATTGTAAACATTTCGAAGTATTCTTTTCGCATACAATTACGTTTCGGAAGGTAAAAAGTGTTACAGTTCTAGTCTGGTGTTGGAGCATCTAATTTTATAAACAAAAAGAGGGATACACGGTACATTTGTACATTTCACAGTATATAAGGGGAAAGGCATTTCTCTAAAACTAAGGAAGAAATCAACAATCCCAATGCTTTTGTGTGTGTGTGTGTGTGTGTGTGTGTGTGTGTGTGTGTATACATATATATATCCAGGGATATCGAGTTAGTCTCAGAGAGGCAATATAATCCGTTTTAGATAATATTCTGTTTTAATCTATAAACAAAAAAAGATATACTTCTCAATATTCTATAAATAGCCGACTTAGTAACCAACATTAAACATTAGTAAATCATTTAAAATTTGTTGCTCAATATAAAATTGAGTGACAGAAGGCAAAATAATAATAATAATAATAATGTGTATGATGACTGACTTATGAGATATTCCTTAGAGCAATATGAATGCGTTCTGAAGCAATAATTTGGCCGAAAGAAGATGCATTGACATGGAATGAACGGCTAAATCAGTTACGTGAGAGGTTGGAACTGCTGACACCGTATCTCTGCAGTGCACTGGACAAATGCAGAGATGCATGAGGGACTCATATACATCATAAATTGAGATTTCATGTGATAGTAAATAATAACCACCAGGTCTTTTTACGCACACAAACGAAACGATGTGGCAACACACACACACGCATTATATACCATCATCATAGTGTATGTCTATATGCATATCTGACAGTATTTATATATATATATATATATATATATATATATATACACACACACATATATGTGAGTGTGTGTGTGTTTATAAGTATTTATGTATCATGTTACACCACGAAATAAGCCTTACAAGACGGTGGTATTAATTACACAGCTGTACAGATAGCAATACTTGACCAAGAGGGATAAATCATCAAAACTACAAATATGATGATTATCTTTTCCATAATCAAACAGTTTATTGTAAGATCTACTTGATAATGCTAACTCTGAAATAAACCAGCAGTATAACACAACGTAGAGCTTCATCAGGATAACTAATTTAGTAAAAGCATCAATAACGATGATGATGGTGGTGGTGGTGGTGGTGGTAGTAGTAGTAGTGATAAAAATCGAAATGAAATGCTAATGTTTAATAAAAGGTCCTCTCTAGCAAAATAATGCATCGTCTGAAATGATTTAACTGTTTGTCAGTCTAGGTGGACTGTGCAGCTATGTCCGTGTTGGCATACACACACAATATACACGTGTGTGTGTGTGATGTGTATATGTGAAGGTTAACAAGCATTTACTAAGTTAATTACACATTAAACTATATCATGTCTACACACACACACACATACAAATATAGCTTCTAGAGGGATTTATTTGCTTTGTGTGTGTGTGTGTGTGTGTGTGTGTGTACAGATTAATAATCAGTGATAATGCAATGTTTTGAGGGAAGTCTGTATCACCCACAAATACTGAATTCAAGTTTAAACAGAAGAGAACATTATAAACTTAAATGATTTATCCCACTTAGATAAAATAATAATAATATCTGTAATAAGGGGCGTTAAACAAAGATGTTTACCATAGTGATGATATTGACAGTGAAAAAATTGATACATAGACATATATGTGTATATACATATATTTATGTATGTGTATATATATATATATATATATATATATATATATATATTTGTGTATATGTATATATATTTGTATGTGCGTATATACATATATTTGTGTATGCATATATATATTTGTATGTGTGTGTATATACATATATTTGTGTATGCATATATTTGTATGCGTGTGTATATACATGTATTTGTGTATGCATATATATATTTGTATGTGTGTGTATATATATATATTATATATAGATATATTATATATGTATGTATATATATATATATTATATATCGATATATTATATATGTATGTATATATATATATATATATGGTGAGTTTGTGTCATTAAAGCTAATTAATATAACACTAACACGATTAGGGAAGTGTCAAATAATTGATTACATTGAAGTGATAATGGGATGTTTTTAAACGATGCAATATAAACAATGGGTGCATAAACTGATAAAAAAAGAAGATAAAGGAAGAATACTTACAAGAATTCAACCCAGGAAGGGAGATCTGGTGGGACATGTTGAAATCCCTGTTTACTACAGTCGACGAAAGATCCTAAACAGTTGCATTTAGATGGACACTGGTTATGTGCAGTCCTAGCAACATACGGTGTAGACATGCTGGATGATGTTTTTTTAGACTTGGTCGTGTTGTTCTTCAACATCTCCGAACCTTTGGCAGTTGCAGAAGATCCAGTCTGTATAGATAGGATCAAGGAAAACACCAAAAGAAAGACCAACAAGGGGCGACCCATAACTGCCACCACCGCCGCCGCCGCCATGTTGGTTGAGTGTCAACAGCAGCAGCAGCAAAAGGTAGAAATGGCAAGTGATAGTGGGAGGTTAGATTATAGACGTGGTGGGAGGAGGAAAACGGCGATAGTGGTGAAGAAATAAAGCAAGGAATTTATACATATATGTAATATAATAATGATATATATATATATTATGTATTTGTTTAGAGAAACAGGGGGTTAAAATATAATTTAAATATATTAGTCGATTGGATAGAAACCACAATAATAATAATAATGATGATGAGAACAGAAGAGGAGGTAGGGGAGCTGTGGTGAGAGTAAAGTTTACAACTGGAGTGGGAGTGAGAAAAAAATAGTAGGAAAGGCATGAAATAAACAAGTGCGAGATGGTGGTAAGGATCGAGAATATATATATATATATATATATATATATATATATATATAGAAGTATAAATATATATATATTAGGAAGAGTGATTATAATGAGAGGGTGAAGAAGTGAGTGAGTACGAAGCTGAGCAGTTAAAAACAATCTTGTATAATAGTGATGGCCATCTAACTATAGCTATGTCACTATATTTATATACAGAATATCCATGAAAATGTTGTCTCTGTAAAAGGAATAAGAGTTTTCTTTTGGCCAGTAAGTTCCTACATAACAGAGTCTGTTCGTACAGTGTACTTAGCAGACCCTTTAGGAAGAGATTGCGGCGGGGACCGCAATGGTTGGTTGCTGTGGCCAGGGTCTTCGTAGTTGTAAAGGTCCGTGTCAGTGCTGGTCTATCACTTATCTCTTTGTGAATCACCATGGTACATGTCCTCGTGGGTCATAGATAGACATTTTGCTGGTTTTTTCTCGAGCGATACGTTTTACAATTGACTTGAGAAATGTATAAATAATTGTGTTTCTTAGTTAACTGATAATGGCGGTTGATTTTCAGCTTGTGATCGTGACAGGATGGCCGGCCAGTAAGAGTTGTATGTCTAACTCTTCTCACTCTCTCTCTCTCTCTCATATACTGAACATAGAGAGGAGGGAGTGCGAGTGGTGGTGGTAGCGGCGGCAGCGCACTGGGTTGCTAGATGTGATGTGTGTTGGAAGCCCAGGACTTAATGTTGAGAAGTTGCTGGGGATAGTGACAGTAGTCATAACAGTTGGGGTAGCATTCACACACTCACTTCTCTTGCTCCGACTGCCCCTCTCACAAGGAGGAAGGACACTACTGTTTTTGTGTATAGAATAGTGTGGGGGAGTAGTCAGAGAGAGAAATGAGAGAAATACAGGTTATTACACACGGAGGAAATAAAGAGAGATAGAATAAGTGATTAGGTGGTGTGAGCACCGGGCAGAGACTAATAGAGAGGTGGAGAGAAATACACGAATGTTATTAGAGAGAGTTGATTTGAAAACAGTTCGGTGATGAGGAAGGTGAAGGGTAGATTAAATAAGGGAAGCTATTCAGCAGGGGACATAAAAAAGAATGATGACCGCTAAATCAGGGAGCTACGTTCGGTGTAATTTAGCGCTCCCTGGTTAATAAAAGAAAAGCATCCAAATACATAGTGTGTAGAATATATAAAATAAATTGCGTTCTATGAAGTGATGAAAGTCTGCAGAGTTAAATATGTTATGTCTGAATTTGAAGACATATATGGAATTATATAAAAAATGTCCAGAAAGGTGAATAATAATGACACGCTAAATAAGGACTAAAGAGCGTGCATGTTGCTGCAGCTTGCAGGACTGCACACTGTAAACTGGCCAAGTTCGACATCCGACAGTAATTCAGGGCCGTCATTCATACTCCTCCCTCTCCTCCCACTACGGTGCCACTTTACCAAACACCAACAGTCATTGGTCCTTCAACGTCACATGACATATTCTACCGACTAAAATTGTGCCGAACTTAAGGAGAGGGGTACTTTTAGTTTTTAACTAACTCTTTGGATTTTTTTTCTTCAACTTTTATTTTTAAATTAGCAACACTAAAAATCGAAAAAAAAAACAACAACAGAACAAATAGTAATAAATTGAGAAGACACACAGGAGAAATAAAGAACGACTTGGAATCATCCACTTTACCAAAAAACTTTTTCCATGCAAAAAAAAAGAAGACAAAAATTTTAAGTTCCAATGTGACATATACTTAGAAAAGACCTAAGAATGGCATTTAAATCTATCTTTTCATATAATTTCTGGATAAAAGAAAAGTTGCAATTTTCTCTTCATCAGTGTGTGTGTTTCTTTTTAATTTGTGAAAGATTTTACTTAATAAATATAGAAATTTTGTAAATTATTCAATACACAGGTGAACTACAGAAAACCTGATCCTTCACTTTAAAACATTTGAATTATTTTCTGTATTCTTCATTAAGAAATAAAGTTCTATCAATATATTAACTGGTGTTAGGAATGGTGTTCTTCAAATATCCCATTTTTCTTTATTTTGATACTTTTTCCAAAATTCAGGAAGTGAAAGAACAAAATATTGTTCAGTTTAGGCAAAATGGATACCTATTACAAACTTACAAACTCATTGATGTTAATGAGAATAAAGAAACAAAAAACACAAGTTTGGACATTACTGAAGAAAGATAGGTAAATATAAAATTAGGAGGAATACAAGGAAGGTAAATTTTATGGTTTTTCTCCATTTATAGTGTGAACATTTAACATATGTTTATACATATACTTACAACCATCTATCTATCTATCTATCTATCTATCTATCTATCTATCTATCTATCTATCTATCTATCTATCTATCCATCTATCCATTATCTATCTATCTATCTATCTATCTATTATCTGTCTCTCTATCTCTCTCCTCTCTCTCTCTACCTCTCTCTCTCTCTCTCTATGTATATATATATATATATATATATATATA
>NC_068991.1:56343145-56343651 GCF_001194135.2 Octopus bimaculoides
ACACACACACACACACACATATATATATATAATATATATATACATACATATCTGTATGTATGAGATATATACATATATATATAATATCTATGCATGCATGTGTGCACACACACACTCAAGCATTCACACAGAGACACCTACATACACATGCACACATACACACACATGTGAATGCATGCATCAATATATCATGCATAAAACATGCATGTATGTATGTGTATATATATATGTGTGTGCGTGTGTGTGAAGTTATTGATGTTGATATATAATTACGTCGGCACTACTGTAGAGTTTTACATGCAAACTATTTTGAAGGGATGCATAGGTATGCAGGCAAGTAAAGATTAAAATAGCAATAAGGACAAATCACTAGGATTTCTTATTGATGTTGTACGGAGGTGAACATTCACACACGCATAAACAAGTGTAAGTATATAAGTATACACACACACACACACACACACACACACACACACACACACACACATATATATATATAGGTATAC
>NC_068991.1:56343661-56344180 GCF_001194135.2 Octopus bimaculoides
GTATACATAAGTGTGTGTATATAACTGTATATATATATATATATATATATATATACAAACACACACATGCACACACATACATACAAACACACATGTATGCAAAGATACAGATGTATCCGTGCATGTACATACATATAGATATATGTATGCGTGCTCAGTATGCATGTATGAATGTATGTATCTATCTATCTATCTATTAATCCATCTATCTGTCTTCCCAATACATAAGTATATACATATATTCATACACATACACACATTTACAGGTATTCGCTTTATCGTTCAATTAAACCCATTTGCCTGTACAAGCATTATTTCATTGTATAGTATGCATATACTTTATACTATATACATACATGCATACATACACACACACACACACACTCGCATACAAACATACACATGCATACGTATATATGCACACATGCATTTGTATATTAATGTTCACACTACTGAATAGATATATGCATTTAAAAATATCTATCTATCTATCTATCTATCTATCTATCTATCTATCTA
>NC_068991.1:56344280-56346780 GCF_001194135.2 Octopus bimaculoides
CGTATGTAGTGTGAAAATGGGACATATGTATATACATACATATATCACACATGATTACATGACCGACCAGGCTATCGGATGTTGTTACATATCGCCGGTCAGAATGTGCTTTTATATTGTTTTAGCTTTCAAACGACGCCACCCTACTGGTTAGGCGAGTAGGCCAGCAATCCCACCTCCTGACCGAAGGAAGACTGAACACAACGCGCCACCCTGTCATACATATATATGTGTGTGTGTGTGTGTGTGTGTGTGTATATATATATATATATATATATATATATATATATATATATATATATATATATATATATATATATATAATACAAAAAATATATATGCATGTATACACACATATATGTATATACTTTCATCTACATGTGTATATAGATGCATATCAGGGTACAGGACGTTAGAACAATGAACTACAGACAACGGAACGAACACATAGGAAAACAGAAAGCCACTTGGAATTATTCATCAGCTGCCGCTATTCTAACTCGACGTTTCGAAGATAAGGCAGGACGTACTCTAGAATAGTCTCTTCCTGAGTAGTGGATCAACCAACTAAACAGAGGATTCCAAGGTGGCAAACGTAAACCAAGACAGGAAAAATGGACAGTGAAAAGGCATAGATAATGTGGTTAACGTATTTATCTATTTGTGGATCTTTTAGCAGAGAACTTTAGAAGCATTTTACTCGGACTGATAATCTCTCTCCCTCTCTTCCTCTCTTCCTGATATATATATATATATATCAGTGGCGACTCCGGAACCCGGGTTGTTCGGGCTTAGCCCGAGTATAAGTTTAGTGAACGTGTATTTGCAAGCTGATTTAATTTCTACCAATACTGACTTCAGGTATGTAATTGCAGCCATTAACTCGGGCTCCTTTTATTGAGCCCGGTCATAGTTCATTTATTTTCGTTCAGCGTCTGGTGGTCGTCTTAGAGGTGCCCTGTGTCAAAAAATATCCTTCGTGGCAGACGTTCTTTCGACATCGTTCACACGTGCCTGACTCGGGAAGAAGTTACATCCCGAGTTGTTATCTGTAATCGTAAAAATTAAAAATAATTCAAATTCAATGTTTTCTTGAAACAATAACAATCTATAGAGATTAGGATTTAAATTCCAATCTATGAAAAGTTTCCGTTTTAAAATATTCTTAAAAGAAAGAAAAATTTTCCAGCAACTCGTGCTAATACGAAAGAGTCTGGTAGGTGTAAAAGACTAACTGGCATCTCTTGTCAAGCGTACAGGCGACAGTCAGATAGCTGATGTTTGTTGTACACCCCGCTGTCGTTATTTGATTGCTGTTATTCTGTGCGTCTGTGTGTAAAGATCAGTTGTGTTTTGCAGGATTGCTTTATTTTTACCTTTAACTTAGAAATGGAGAAAGACATAGTGCTAGATCTATATAAAAAAAGAGGTATTTGGGCTAGAAATATTGCGAAAAATCATGAAATTCTTCGAGCAGGCATGTGTCTTATGCGAAATCTGGTTTGACGAAATGGTTTGACGAAGCTTGTCTCCGATATAGAAAGCAATGAACAAAATATTCAGTGATGTGAATAGCCACTTTGCTGCATATGAATGTATAGTTCACAATTTCCTGTATAGGAGGCGATAGTATAATTCAACCCTAACAGCCAGTGCCTACACTGACCTTGAATTATCTGCTCTCATTACTTTTGTCTGTGACCTAGTCCCTCTTCTTCACTTTTCTTGGTTCATTCGTCTCTATTGTTCTCATTATTCCTGTAGCTACCAATAGCTCTTCGATTAACTCACGTCTTGCATTTAGCATATCTATCCGACCCCATCTCTCTTCCAGATCTTCTCCTACAATTCTCGTAACTACAATTCTCGCAACACCACCTGACACTCTCAGGTATCGATTCTGATGTCAAAAACACCCAAAGTTTTGCCGAAAAACTATCGCAGTTAGTTTTCTCTCATATTCATATTTTTGGCTGTCACGCTAACTCTCCAAATATGTTTGATGTTTTCTTTATCCCAAAGCTAACCTTCACATCATCATCACAGTCTATGCACACTTAAAATCGGTTAATCGGGCTCTAATGCTTCCCACCGAGAACCAGTTCCAAGCACACCCTCTGTTCTTTAAAGTTCTCTACAAACTTTGCATAAATGATTATAACCATTTTCCTCAAGTAAGCTATCTCGAAAGTGGCACTCCCGTGTATAGTGACATCACATTTTCTGCTTGCTTTGCCTCCAATATCATTCTGTACACGTGCGCAAGTACCCTCACACATACTTACACACACACTTACACACACACACGTACTTACACACACACATACAAACACTCATTCACACTTACACAAACATTCATATACGCATACACGCAAACACATAAACACTGACACACGCATACACAGACAAACACTTACGCGCATGCACACACGCCCACACAACACACTCACTCATACACATTAACATATACACACACATCACACTCACAAATAACCACTCA
>NC_068991.1:56349109-56350337 GCF_001194135.2 Octopus bimaculoides
CACTCAAAGAGTGTAGTGGGTGCTTTTACGTGTCACCCGCACGAAGGCCAGTCAGGCGGTACTGGCAACGGCCACGCTCAAAATGGTGCAATTTATGTGCCACCCGCACAAAAGCCAGTCCAGGGGCACTGGAAACGATCTCGCTCGAAAATCAACACGAAGGCCAGTCAGGCGGCCCTGGTAACGGTCACGCTCAAAATGGTGCATTTCATGTGTCACCCGCACGTGAGCCAGTCCGGGGGCACCGGCAACGATTTCGCTCGAGAATATATACATATACACATGCCCACACATACACCCACGCACTCTCACACATTGCACACGCGCACACACGCATGAGTATAAGTGTGAGTTTGTGTGCTTTGGTTTACTCATCGATGTCGATGTGATGACAACGAGGCTAACGATGTGTTGTCGAAGTTTTCTGAAGGCGTTGAACAAAATGGAAACCTTTCATACAGTCTAATACTACGACAATGTGGGCGTTCAGGTGCGTGCATATCTACATGTGTATAAACGCACATATTGTTCGCTTTAGGTGTCTATGCGAGTATGTGAATGTGGGGGTGTGTTCGCAGCTGGCTGTGTAGTGCTTGTGTGTGCATGTATACATATATATATGTGTACATTGTGTGTGTGTGTGTATGTGTGTATGTGTGTATGTGTGTGCGTGTGTGTGAGTGTAGGCGTTGTGTGTGTTTGCTCATATATAAAGTAGTATTCAACTCTGTATGATGTTTTCAGTGAGAAGTTTGTCAGTGTATGTAAATGTATATATGTTCGTATGTGTGTGTGTGTGTGTGCGTGCGTGCGTGTTTGTGTGTGTGTACATGTGAATCTATATAATGCTGTGTATATGTAATGCTCTGAAGATGTATGAAGGTATGTGTAGCAGCAAAAATGGGTGTGTTTGAAGATGTTGTGTGTGTGTGTACATGTGTGTATCTGTATGTGTGTGTGCGCGTGTGTATGTATGTGTGTGTGTGTGTGTGTGTGTGTGTGTGTATTTGTGTGTGTGTGTAGAGTTGCGTGATGCTGTGTAAATACTACTGGGAGAGCGAATGTGTAGCTGTGGGATCAGATAAGATGAAAAGATAACGAGTGTCAAGGAAGGCGTGTATGTGTGTCTATGCATGTGTGTGCCTGCGTGCGCGCGCATGCACGTGTGTGTGGGTGTGTGTATGTGTGTGTATGTGTGTATGTGAGGCTTATGCGAAGCTACATAACG
>NC_068991.1:56350347-56351909 GCF_001194135.2 Octopus bimaculoides
CTATGTATGTGTGTGCCTGCGTGCGCGCGCATGCACGTGTGTGTGGGTGTGTGTATGTGTGTGTATGTGTGTATGTGAGGCTTATGCGAAGCTACATAACGATTTGATGTATTAGAGTAATATATGTGTGATTGTAAATGTGTGTTTGTATGTGTGTGTGTGTGGAAGATTGTCTGTGAGTTTCACTGTGTGTGTGTATGTGGTGTGTATGCTGCGTGTGTTTGTGTTTCTGTGTGTATGTGTGTGTGTGTGTGTGTGTGTATGAGGTTATAGAAAGCTGTATAACGATGTAATGTATCTGAGTGAGAATAATTGTGATTTAATGTGTGTCTGTATGTGTGTTTGTGAATGTGTGTTTTTCTGTATGTGTGTGTTTCGGTGTATGTATGTGTATGTGTGACTGAGTGTGTGTATGAGTGTTTGGTTGTATGTGTGAGTGTGTGTGTGCGTGTGTGTATGTGTGTGTGTGCGCGTGTACTTTGTATAAATATGAAGTAGGAAAATATTCTATGTAAATACAGTGAGAATATGACGGTTTGGTGAGTCTGTGAACACACACACTCACACATACACACACGCACTCACACACACACACGCACTCACACACACACACACATACACACCACACCACACCACACATACCAAAACAACATGGCATGCGAAGGCTGTATGTATGTGTTTGTGTGTGTATATATGTAGGAGTGTGTGTGTGATCGGCAAGAGCGTGTCTATGTGTATCTGTGAACGAATATTTATGCAAGAAAGCTATTGGGAAGCTGCGTGATACCGTGTGAAGAATCTACGTAATGCGAGGCTATGTGTAGCTATGTGTAGCTATGTAAAGCACTGTGAGTCTGCCAGAGTCTATACCAGTCAGTGTGAGGCTGTGCAAGGTTGTTTGAGACTATGTAATGACTATGTAAAGCTATGAAGATGCAACTGTGAGACGCTCTGTGATGTCTGTGTGATGCTATTTGGCGCTTTAAGAATACGTGTTTTGAAGGTGTGTTTATGACAAGAGAGGGTGTGGTCGTTTCGCAAATGATGTACTGGGCGTTTCCCATCTTTAATATCGTGCGGTAAGTGAAGAAGTAGCGAACAGGTAAAAATATGAATATATTATAACTGTGTACTGTATACTGTAGACTGTATACTGTATACTTCCTTTTGATATAATTATAAGGAACAACATACTCGTGTGTGTGTGTGTGTGTGTGTGTGTGTGTGTGTGTGTGTGTATGTATGTATATTTTTATGTTGTATGTATGTATATATGTGTGAATGTATGTATGAATGTATGTATGTATGCATCTATGTATGCATGCGTTTATGTATGTATGTATGTATGTATATATATGTGTGTGCAGATGTATACATTTACATATATATGTCTATACATACATACGTATATACAGACATACATACATGCATGCATACATATATACGTACATACATACATACATATATTCATACATACATACATACATACATACATACACATTTGCAACCGCATTAATTTACAGATTCATAAAAATATTTAATTCATTTTGAGGTTTATATAT
>NC_068991.1:56352119-56354727 GCF_001194135.2 Octopus bimaculoides
ATATATATATATATATATATAAATTAAGGTATATATAGATGCTTAAATAAATTATATGTATAGACGTAGGACGGTATGAAGGTGCGCGTATATATATATATACCTTCGATTACTTGGTTCAGTCATTGGATTGCGGCCATGCTGCCGTAGGTGAGTATATACAATTGGTTTCAAGGTATGTTATATTGAGTAATACCGTATGAAGATGCATAATGAGAGGTAGTATGTGTGTTTGCAGATATATTTACCTATATAAATATATATTAAATTATATAAATTATATATATAAAAAATATATCTATATCTATATCTATCTATCTATCTATCTATCTATCTATCTATCTATCTATCTATCTATCTATCTATCTATCTATCTATATATATAGATAGATAGATACAAACACACACATACACACAATATATATAGAGATAGATGATACTATATATACATGCTTACTTCTGTATGCGCGTTCGCGCGCGCGCATATATATATACAGGGTGTCCACAAAGTGTGGGTACATGGGGATTAACACATACTTTAAGAAATTATTATTTCTTATATTTAATTGTTTATGTTATGATTTTATTTACTCCATGTACCCAGACCTTGTTGACACCATGTATATACATACATATATACATTTGTGTGTGTATATATATATATATATATATATATATATATATATATATATATATATATATGTATATTATATATATTTATGAATGTTTGTATCTTTATATATACATATACACACACACACACACGTATATATATATATATATTCTTTATTTTTATCTTTATCTTTTAATTCTTCCATTTATTTAGCTGCGGCCATGATGGGGCACTGCCTTGAAGAACTTTAATCGAACGACTCAACTCTGGTACTTTTGTTCTTTAAAGACTGTTACTTATGCTACCGCCCTGTGTTCCCGAACGGAGACATAAACACTCTAACACGGTTGCTAAGCGGTGGTGGAGGGTAAACACAAACACAAACACACACTCACGCACACAGGCACGCACGCACACTCATACACACAATATATATATATACATACATATATACGACGGGCTTCTTTCAATTTCCGTTTACCAAATCCATTCACAAGGCTTTGGTTGGCCCAAGGCTATAGTAGAAAAAAACATTTGCTCAAAGTACCACCCAGGGAAACTGAACCCAGAACCATGTGGTTGGGAATCTATATCACTAGGAAGGGGATATGATTTAACAGCTTTAATAACAAGTGCGTTGCTTTCGCTAATTATTTTAAAAGTCCATGTCGACAAAGACCGTCCCTTGTTTTCCCACCTGTTGACAGGCAGAAGCATTGAGTGGTGGGAGGGAGGGAGAGAGGGTGAGAGGAAGACAAAGTGGTTGTAGAGGAGGGAGGGAGAGATTTTAAAGAGATAGATTTAAAGTTATGGAGTGAAGTGCACCGGCCATCGTCTGGTGGTCATTTTAGCAGAATACACCGGGGTAGTGTGATATGAATGTCTTGCTCAAGGGTACAACGTACCACCCGATCACGAACTCCAAACTCCAATCACTAGAAGACATACCTTCACACACACAAACACCACATCCTTCCACAAACACACATACACTCGCGCATACATGTACAGATGCAATTACATACACAAAACTGCGAGCTGTTGAGAAATGTTAAGATAGGCAAGCACGTGGTTCAGTGTTCGATCATAATGTGCTGTATGTAATATATACAATTTTCTCCCTTGATCTTAGATTCAATCATTTCTAATGAGCTGGCTTTGGTAGAAGGAAATTGTGTTGAATACGGCTGTGAGTGTAAAGCAGTCTTTCAACGAATTTATATTCCTTTTCGTTGAGAAACTTACCTCTTTGTGAGATTTCTTTGTGAGAGAAGATCAAAGTACACTTTGATAAGTTTCCACTGGATTTTCCTGCATTACCATGAATTTTCTCACAGTTCCGCTTTAGAGGAATTGGACACAACCTACACACACTTATGAGCCCTCACCCCTTCAAAAAAACAACTGTACGTCTAACAGGTGGTGGCTTCATTCATTAGCATCTCAGGACATTCGCTGACAGTGTGTTTGTTCACTAACTGAAGCAATAAGGCGATGAGTTGTATGTGGAAAGGCGGCGAACTGGCAGAAAAGTTTGCACGCCGTGCGAAATGCTTAGTTCTGAGTTCAAATTCCGCTGAGGTCGACTTTGCCTTTCATCCTTTCGGGTTCGATAAATTAAGTACCAGTTACGCACTGGGGTTGATGTAATCGACTTAATCCCTTTGTCTGTCCTTGTTTGCCCCCTCTATGTTTAGCCCCTTGTGGGAAATAAAGAATTAAGAAACCTTAGCACGCCAGGCGAAATACTTAGCGGTATTTCGTCTGTCTTTATGTTCTGAGTTCAAATTCTGCTGAGGTCGATTTTGTCTTTCATCCTTTCGGGGTTGATAAATTAAGTGTCAATTGCGTACTCGGGTCGATCTAATCGAGTGGCCCCATCCCCCAAAATGTTGGGCCTTGTGCCTAGAGTAGAAAAGAATGTGTAGTTTGGGTGAGAATGCATACAATCATATGCATGTGTATGTATGTATGTATGTATGTATGTATGTATGT
>NC_068991.1:56354737-56355132 GCF_001194135.2 Octopus bimaculoides
GTTGTTGTACTTGGGGATGGTCATATTGCCAGTTTAGCCAATAAATATATGTGCATATCTATATATCTTAACTGGTGGTGATCTGCAGAAAGAATCCTTTAGTAACTACTCCACAGTGTTTTTGCAGTCAGTTGGCGTGAATGTTTGTTAGACATATGCATGTGAATATATGTATATACGTATACGTGACATATGGTATAGTTATAAACAGGGCAAATCTTAGCCATTTCTCTGCAGACTGAAAAAAATGATGAACAACCCTAATCGATTTTCGAACCATATTGGGTTCTCATCAGAGGCGTCCACATCATTTTGAGAAACTCCAGAGAAACAAGTAGACAAACTGTTTATATACTCATATGTATATATATATATATATATATATATATATATAT
>NC_068991.1:56355482-56358590 GCF_001194135.2 Octopus bimaculoides
CTCTCTCTCTCTCTCTCTCTCTCTCTCTCTCTCTCTCTCTCTCTCTCTCTCTCCCTCTCTGTGTCTGTCTATGTATATAGATAATTAATAACTAAATATTAAAGTCATTCAGATATCACCATTCGTATATATTCATAGTATAAAATTTAAATTGGCATAAATTTATATAGCATCATTTAATACTACAAACACACACACACATGTATATGTATGCATATATATGTACACACGTGCGTAGTTGTGAGTAGATGACATACATGAATGTATGTAAATAAGTATGTGCATATATGTGTGTGCCTGTGTGCGTGTTTATATATATACATATATATATATATATATATATATATATATATATATATATATATATATATATATACCAATTGGTATATCTATCTATCTATCTATCTATCTATCTATCTATCTATCTATCTATCTATCTATCTATCTATATATATACCAAATTAAGCACATAAATGTGAAATAAGGTGGGGAAAAATAGTACTCTAATACAGAGGTATCATAAAACTATCATAAAAAGTACCATAAAAAAAACTACTAGTCAGAGTTTGACGTTCCCGTTCGTCGGAGAGTTTTGTTTGAGAATGGAACAAAAAATTAAGGTTATAAGCATAAATATACAATTGTGTGTGTGTGTGTGTGTGTGTATGAATATATAGCAGATTTCTGGACAGTTTTTGTCAAGGGAACTCCGTATTACAAGTGAATTGCCAACTCTAGCGTAGACTGGAATCATTACTTCATACAGCGCGCTTTAAGATCGAACTAGCATATATGCCATCATGAAGGGAAGTTCTGAAGCACATTCTCACGCTTGCTTCTATACAGGTACATATTCGAAAATAGTCCTACAATATGGTGTGTATACTTATACATGTCCACACATGCATAAAATATGCATGTATGTATATGCATATCAACACCTACTTATGTATATGAACACATAGACATCTGTTTATATGTGTGTGTGTATATATAAACACATACGTGCGTACATGTATATACCTATGTATGTATGTATGTATGTATGTATGTATGTATGTATGTATGAATGTGTGTGTGTGTGTGTGTGTATATATATATATTAATATATATATATACATATACACACACACACACACACATATATATATATGTGTGTGTGTGTGTGTGTGTGTGTGTGTGTGTATATATATATATATATAACAGACACACAGATACATATATATATATATTACATATATATATATATATATTACATATATATATATATATATATTACATATATAATATGTGTAAATGTGTCTGTGTACACGTGTATGCGTTTTTGTATGTGTTTGTATTAGCGTTCACATGCACGCACACATACTCACACACACACACACACACACACACACACACACACACACACACACACACACACACACACACACACACACACACACACACACACACACACACACACACACACACACACACACACACAGATGTATATGTTCATCCATCACCATACACGCGAAGATATGACGATGGCATAAAATTAATGCCACGCCCCTCTGATGTTTGTGATATGTATTACAATATGCGACCAATTTCCAAAACACACCCACTTGAAGAAGGTGACAAAACTTGGCATCGCTGTAGAAATTTGATTGCAGGAACTAAATAAAAGACGTCATGTTCAATCCTTGCACCATTTTCTTGATCTTCCCCTTTCTTCTACTCTCTACTGACTCTCATAAAAATAGGAATATTTTAATAAATACTGGAGTACTTAAAGCATAAGTTTTTCAGAGACATCAAGGATGACAATATAGGGTAGCTATAATTGTTGGAAATTCTGTTAGTTGTTTCAGGCAGTGGACAGCGGCGATGCTGGAGCAACATCTTTAAGGGTTTAGTCCATGGGTTCTCAACCATTTCTTTTTTATCTACGGACCCCTTTTGATTACTATTTTATTCTGGTGGATTCCCATAGCCATTCCATGTTTAAAAGCTAGTTTTATAGATACTTCTTTAAAAATACCTATTTTGTTATTAACCCATTAGCTTGTGTAGGTTGATCTATGTAAAATGTTAGAGAAAGAAACTTAACTGGTTCTTGAAACCCACACCACTATATACATCTAAAACATCTTTTGTGGATCCCTAATTTACTATTTTGTTGCGTTGACCCCACAGCATCTAATAAGGACCCCGGTTGAGAGTCACTGGTTTAGTCTAACAAATCGACTGTGGTACTTCTTTCTCTTTCTTTTGTCCATGTCTGGTACTTATTCTATCGGTTCCTTTCGCCGAGCCACTAATTTACGGGATCGTTAACAAACCGACACCAGTTGTCAAATGACGGTGATAGGAGCAAACACAGACACAAAGACACACGCGCGTACACACTGAGCTTCCACACAGTTTCCGCCTACCAAATTCACTCACAAGATATTGTTCGGTCCGGAGCTATAGTAGGAGATATTTGCCCAAGGTGCTGCTTAATGGGGCCGAGCCCAGAACCACGTGGTTACGAAGCGAGCTTCTTAAGTACATAGCCTTGCCTAACTGCTGCATTTCACCCATATCGCAACCCAAATTACATCTTATAAATAACATTAGATTAAACGCTCCATGATGCAATATGGTCAGAAATAAGAAGCGATGTCATGGATGAGATATGTTCGATCATATGTCTAATCAGTTAGGGCTAACCTGGGGCTAAACAAGGACAAAAACTCTGTGGTTGAGGTACCATCCTAGATGTTTATATGTGATTACTGAGCTGCTAGAAAGAGCAACTAAATCTTCCTCAAATTGCATCATACAATCCTAAAAGATATCCGATTGGGTAATGCTCTTCTTGATGCAGTCACCAGACTGCGGCCATGCTGTAGCATCACCTTGAAGAGTTTAGTTAATGAAATCAATTTCATCAAGTGCTTATTTCTAAGTCTGTAACTTATTCTATCGGGCTCCTTTGCTGAACCACTAAGTTACGAAGATGTAAACAATCAAACAACGGTTGTCAAGCAGTGGACACACAAGCACAAAAAACACGCGCACATACACACACGTATGTATGAATGTGTGTATGTATATATATATATATATATATATATATAT
>NC_068991.1:56358821-56367100 GCF_001194135.2 Octopus bimaculoides
ATATATATATATATATATATATATACAGCTAGTAGTGAAAGATTATCAATCTGGGCAAAATACTTCATGAGCTCTATGTTCGCACACCTGGCTAACAATATTGTTTAGATTAGTGAAAACTCCCAGTATTTTTATGGCAGGGTCTGAGGTTATGGTTCATCACAATTCTATATTGTAAATCCGTGTTTGGGCTCCAGACAAACTGGTTTTTACACAGTGTGATATATAAGACAAGTTAAAAATAACGGCTATTACATATTGTTCCATTATTAGAACAAATTAGGCTTAAAGTTGTTACTAGTAGTCATTCTGGATACGTTACTGATAGCTTTACGCAATCGGTCTGAGTAAACCTCTCAGTAACGTACCTATAATGACTACTGGAAACAACTGTAAGCCAAGTTTTGTCTAATAAAGGAAAAGTATGTAATGACCATTATTTATAATTTGCCTTATGTATGTATATATGTATGTATGTATGTATGTATGTATGTATGTATGTATGTATGTATGTACACGGACTGCCATAGTTTCCGTTTCCTAAAGTCGCTTACAAGGTGTATGGTATTCGTCGGGTTGGGACAGTTATTGAAAATATTTGCCCACGGTGCCGCGCAGTGGAGATAAAGCCGAACGCATTCATACATTGTGTCTGACTGAACTATTTTTTTAACGCGACTCTCTCTATTTCTATCTCCCCCTCTCATTCTTCCCTCTACTGTTCTTCGCCTCTACCTGTCACTACTTCTCTCTTTCTCTCTCTCTATCTCTTGTTACTCGTCCTTCGCCTCTACCTGTCACTACTTCTCTCTCTCTCTCTCTCTCTCTGTCTCTCTCTATCTCTTGTTACTCGTCCTTCGCCTCTCACCGTTACTACTACTATATATATCTCTCTCTCTACCTCTCGTTGCTCACTTTTATTCTGCTTCCTTCCCTCTTTTTCCCTCTGCTACTCTTTCTCTTCACACCGCCTTGGTCACGTGCGTCCGGCTGCTATTTCTTTTCGTTCTTGAAATCACCAAGCTCGCACGTACTTCTTTGCCCCTCCTGTACGTGCTTCACAGAGTTCAAGACATACACACTTTACGTCTGGCTGTACAGCCTTTTTGTTTGTTTATTTCACCGTTTCGTTTTCCTGTCTTGTTTTCCGTCCGCCACTACCCTCCACGTAAACAATTTAATTTGTGTTCGTGGGAAGAACCATTTTAACGATGCGTACTGCCTTAATTCTTCGAAACGCCGGAGTTTTAATGGTGGCAGCTGATGAAGGGGATGTTTCTATGTGGCCTGCTTGTTTGTTGCACCTTGTTTACCATTTTGTCCTTGTTCTTTTGTCACGTCATGTACCCAGTTATGTATCTATATGTACATGTAGATGGACGTATATACATACATGTACATATATATGCATATACTCATATATTGTCTCCGCCGCCGCCACCACCACAACGGCAATAACAGATATGTGGTAGAATCGGTCAAAATTTGTCTTCTGTTATTTAAATGTTACTTCTCTAAATTCTGTTAGGACCGACTTTGCATAATGTTACCTCCGAAGTCAATCAATTAAGTAGCATTCACGTATTGGGTTCGATTTCCTTCAAAGCTCAAGCTGAATGGTTCTCCTCTGTCATCATCAATCGTCTGAGTGGTTTCCGCCTTGTTGTTCAGTAGATACATCTGGAAAACACCTGGGCTATAAGCAACCACGAATTCCTCGATGTGTCAGAAGGAGGCTAGAAAATAAAATAAAATAAATAAATAAATAAATAAATAAATAAACGCCCGGATGACGGTTTTTCTGTTAGCCATTTTTGCATGTCAAAATGGTAATGGCGTTTCTGTTGGTTTTAATAACCTTTTCTAAAATATTGCCACAAAGGCAACGGAAAATGGGGCATGATAGGGACTGGTTATAAAAATACTTTTAAACATGGCAATGATACATGCAGTATAAATGATATTTTATTCTTTTGCTTGCTTCAGTCATTGGACTTTTCTAAAAATTCCTTAAACTAAGCCAGAACAAGAGCACTCAGACAGCGCAAACCTCCGCCAAGGCAACACCAATGTCCTCTCAACGATTAGCTGGAGATGATTTTCAGAATGAGAATATCTGAAATAAACTCGACTGTTCTCACGAACAAGAATACTAAAAATGAACCCGACCGCTCTCAAAATTAAGCAAAAATAAATAAATAAATAAATAAATAAATAAAAACGGAAAAATAATCCAGAATCTTTGTCCGGCACCAGATCAATCCCCAAATCTAATCTTGTTGTGCCGGTCATGAGGCCAAACATCCCTGAAAGTTTCATTCGAATCCATCCAGCGTCTCTTGAGATATCTTGTCCATGGACAAACAATCAATCACGACTAAAAGCAATACATCCGCCTCAGCGAAGGCGGAAGTAATAAAGAATTTTTGTGACTTTACTAATCAGGAGGGTTTATAAAGATATTGAATTTGAACCCCACTCCTTAATACACTGAAATTAACATTTTGGTATTCCTTTAAAGGTTTATGCATTTTTTTTTCTAAGGAATAATAAGTCACTGGGATGTGAAGTTGAAAATCTTTTTGACTGACTACAAGAAACCGGCTGTCGGATGTTCTTAAAAACTGGCTTCCTACATGCTCATCTAGATTTTTTTTTTTCCAGAAAATCTTGGTTAAGTAATCGATGAGTAAGGAGAACATTTCCATCAAGATTTCATTCGATGGATACGCGATATCAGGGATTATAAAATGATTATAACATGAGGGCATAATTTTGGGATGATGCTAGACTCCTGCTGGATGCTTTATCATAAGACCCATGATAAGTTTATTAGAGAACCTCGTATTCACAAGACGTCTAAACAAATCTATCTTTTATCTATTATCTTTTACTTGTTTCAGTAATTAGACTGCGGCCATGCTGGAGCACCGTCTTGAAGAGTTTTTAGTCGAACGAGTCGATCCCAGGACTTACCATTTAAAAAAAAAACTTGTACTTATTTTGTCACAGCTTTTTGCCGGACCGCTAGGATGTAAACATACTATGTCAAGTGGTGTTGGAGGACAAGGACACACACACACACACACATACATAAACACACATCTATCTATCTATCTATCTATCTATCTATACATACATACATACATACATACGACGGGTTTCTTTTAGTTTCCGTCTACCAAATTCAGCCACACGTCTTTGGTCGGGTCGAAGCTATAGTAGAAGACAATTGCTCAAGGTGCCACGCAGTATGACTGAACCAAGAACGATGTAGTTTAGAAGTTAACTTCTTACCCCCACAGCCACACCTGCGCCTTGCATAATCTATATATATTATTCAATTACACTTGTATCTAATTTTACCTAATAATCAAGGGTATACTGTGTTGTTCGGTTTAAGAAATTAATAGATTCCGAAAATAAAAAACAAGCTTATTTGATACACATTAAATTAATGCTTCTCAACTAGGGTCCATATGGTCCTTGGGGGCCCACATAAGATTTTACTGGGAAAATTTATGTGCAATAAACTGGTTATACTACTACAACACAAAATATTTAAGCAATTTTTCATACAATTTCTAATATTTAATCATAAAAATATAATAGGAATTTTTTTACATCGAATGGCTAGGAGGGCCTACCGAAGTAAAATAGGAATCAAAGGGGTCCATAGGTAAAAAAAAAAAAAAGAAATGAATGAGAACGACTGCCTTAAAGTGTTCATGAATTTAGAGAAAACGATATTTTAAAAGTCGAAAAAAAAAAAAAAAGAAAAAGAATCATGCAGTGGAAAAAATTAAAGACAGATTTGGAATCAACGTACAAAAAGCATTTGTAAAAGCCAAATTATATCTCCGATGGAAAAAAAAAATGTTTATTTTGTTGAATGGAATGATCATTTCTAACTTAGACTCTCAGTAGCTTTATTGTAGGAAAAATCTGGTCAAAGAGATTGATCCACATACATAACTGGTATTTTATTTGATGAAAACACGGAAGATAGAATGGCCAAGTTCACTTCGGTGCGATTAGAACTAAAAATGAAATGAGATGCAGTAACAACGCACTCTTATCATTAAAAAAAAAATGTACATGATTATTTCATCTAAATTTGAATTTAAACACCGTAGCACGTATATAACAGTGTACTTTATCAGATATTTGAACTGAACAGTGAAATACTAAATTTCCTCGGAGGCACTGGTTATTTAAAAGGTACTAATATTGATTCTAAAATTACATTTATTAGGTGGTGAAACATTGATTTTTGTAGCACTATTCATGTTATTATAAGAAGGGGACCCTAAAGCAATACTATTATTTATCTCGGATACAGATGTATTATTAACAGGGGAACTAGAGTCACACCTATCACTAGGATAATTAAAACCACTTACGGTATTATTAATATTAATTAATTTTCTGTGTGATGACAGCTATATTGTGAGCTTGATTAGATGTGGAAGAATATGCTAGTATTACAGTATGCCAATCAAATATTTTGCTATATCTACTGCAAGGGGGAAGTGCCGCTCCAATACTTGGAAGAAAATTCAGAAACATCAGAAGCTACATGAAATCCGAAACGGGGGTTAAACTTCCCGTTACGTAACTTATTTTTCCTATGGTTGTATTATGAGTTAGATTGCTATTATGAATAGTATATCTAAATTTAGCATTGCATGTTCTACAACTATTATAGGAGGTGTGGATATTATGATCATCGAGAAGTTTCTCATACTTTTATTTAGTTCTACTACACTTACAAGATAAAAGTCTGCTTTTCAAGTTATCAAGGTTCGGATTAAAGTTTCCAAGGGAAGTATCGGAACCGTATGGTCTGTTTTAAGCATTAACCTGAGAATTGTTTGCATAACTACCATCGGGTCTTGTCATTTCCCAAATGGGTTCTCGACCAGAGCTCGAAACAGGTTCAGCCTTGGGATTAATATTTGTGCAATAGTTGTACTTTTTATTATCATCGTCATCAAAATATACATTATCGGTTCGTTATACCTTTGAGAATATGGCCTACCATAATTTGGTGTTGCATACATACATGCATGCATACAGACATACATACATTCATACATACATATATACATACATACATACATGCATGCATGCATACATACATACATGCAGACATACATACACAAATGCATACATACATACATACATACATACATGCATGCATACATACGTACATACATACATGCATGCATACGTACATGCATACATACATACATGCATGCATGCATACATCTTTTATATTTTACTTGTTTCAGTAAAGCACTTATTAAAGGGTTTTAGTAGAAACAAAATCGTCCCCAGTACATACTGCTTTGTAAAGTTTGATAGTTAGTCTATCTCTTTAGCCGAACCGCTATGTTGTGGGGATGTAAACAAACCAGCACTGGTTTTCAAGGAGTATTGAGTACAATTACAAACGCAAAAAACACACACATATACACACAAACACACACATATGCATGTAAACGGCGGGCTTCCTCATAGTTTCTGTGTCCCAATTTCACTCACAAAGCAGTAGTCGTCCCGGAGGTACCGTAGAAGACGTTTACCTGAGGTGCCGCACAGTGGGACTGAACCCGAAAACACGTGGTTGTAACACGTGGAGCTTCTTCACCAAACAGTCATACTTGCGCATATACATACATACATAACACATAAACACACACATATTGGGAGAGAGGGAGAGAGAGATAAATAGATAGATAGATAGATAGATAGAGAGAGAGAGAGAGTGAGAGAGAGAGAGAGAGAGGTAGTGGGGAGGAAAGATAGATACTATATAGATATTTAGATAGATGATTATTCTAGATGTGACTGTTTCCTTGCTATATTGACGCTGAACTGAATCTATTTGAAATCACGACTGTTTGGTCGCTTCACATATAAACTTTCCCTCATCGGCTCACCTTTTAGGCAGAGACTCCTTGGATGGTTCATATTTTGATACTAACAATTCCTACATAATCTTTAGCTCATTAATACTAATTCACATTTTATCTTATGCTTATCTATGGTACAAAGATACATAATATAACATTAATGTAAAGACACTTCATTTATAAGAAATATTATGCAGAGTCACAAATACTTCAGATTTATGTTCGCTGTGAAGACTTTTTAATAACTAATTAAATTCTATGTTATCTCTTTAGTTACTTTACATTTTTAATTTGTAGGCTAGAGGCCAAAAGGTACTTGTTTATTTTAGGTCAGTTATGTATAGCCATAATTTATGTATTTTAAGGTCTTTGATAACGAGGAGGTCAGTCACTGTAATTAGTGAGTTGTTTATTACAAGGTTTCAATGATATTCCGTATCATAAATTTTAAAAGAATGGACTGAGAGAACATGTGGAAAATAGAATCCTCTTGTAGTATATATATTATTATATATCGTCAACGTGTTTTGTTTTTAAATCCGTCTGACTAGGTCACAAGTTTTCACTCTCTCATTTCATTAACCTTGTCTCTCAACCCGTCCTCTATATGTAATCTCTGTAAACAATATGTTTTTGCTCAACATAGCCTAAATTGAAAAAAAACCCCCCAAAACTGAAGTAAATCTTAATGTATGACAAAACGAAACTATAGGCTAAATAAAAAAATAACAATGTAAACACATTCCTTCTATACTACTGAAATGTGGGAGGATCAAAGGAGTTTCTGGAGAGGTCATTTCATGATTTGTTGACTGCTCCTTAGAGAAGACGCACCCATCTTGCGTCTCCAATCAAAATTCGAACATGAATTTCTTGAACAGCGGAGAATCCTTCCGCTTAAGCTCTTTGGATAGTTCTTGTGTTTGAGAAACGTCATGGTAGATTCACGCCTAGGTTCCGCTTATTAATCGCTGATTGAATAAATCTTAGTTTTCATGCTTAAGCGCAAGATTTTCTCAGAACATAGGAGCCATTTCCGGAGTCTGTATTTCGGCACTTAATGTGGAGACAACATTGAATTGTAAAACTATTCTTGAATGATTCACTCAACTGTAGTAAAATTCACTGCCAGAGTGGACCCTATTTCAACAATTTCCAATATGTATCTATCTATCTATCTATCTATCTATCTATCTATCTATCTATCTATCTATCTATCTATCTATCTATCTATCTATCTATCTGTTTGTTTATCTAGATAGCTAGCTACGTAGCATGCTATCTGTGTGTATACACACATATGTATACATTCTATGCTTCTTAGACACAATCGCACGCACGTGTATATGCATATATACAAAGATATGGATATACACGCATACACGCATATATACGTACATATATACATTTGAAAGAAAGTGTGTGTGTGTGTATGTGTTGCGTGAATATATAGATTTCAGATTCAACACATCTCACCTTAACAGTCGACTTAAGTCTATTGCTTGCTGGGAGATCGTGTTACCGATTACAAACTTCTTGTATATATATATATATATATATATATATATATATACACAGTGTACCTCCGCTTATTCGTGGTTCGGCATTTGTAATTCGCCATTCGCAGTCCCGGTTATTCGCGGAACTAATAATTGTTCGCGGAAACCACCGCATAATCGCGGAATCGTAAATATTGTTCGCGATTTTTTATGGCTATTTTCGTGGCAATATATTCTTTTTCACACTTTTTAAAGCTAAATTATTAATAACATACGGTATATACATTAATATATATATACATTTAACAATATATATATATATATATATATATATATATATATACACACGTGACTATATTAAGAAGGCAATGAGTACTAAAAGAGACACGTTTTAACAAATATATTAGATTAACATTTAGAAAGGGAAAGTATCTTGACGTTTCGAACGCAATTCCTTCATCAGAAGAAAGATGAAAAAATAAAAGATGCGGATGATTGAGAAAGAATGGCTGAAGGAAAAAGAAATAAAGGACCCATGAATCCAACGCTTGCTTAGTGATCGTGTTATGGTTTACACCACAATTTAACAATCTAATCCCCTTGTATGTATGAAGGTGAACAGGGCTACATATCACTAAATGTTTGGTGCAATCAGTCTAGTGACAGACTATAATATCTGTCCGATGATGATCGGATACAAAATGTGTGTGTGTTTGTGTGTATGTGTGTGCGTGTATTTGTATATGTATTTGTGTATGTATGCATATTCTCTATGCACAAGATAAGCATTGTTGCAAACACGAAGAACATAAACATTCCCGTCACAAACAACACCACCAACGCTGCCGCCGCCACCGCCGCC
>NC_068991.1:56367864-56370760 GCF_001194135.2 Octopus bimaculoides
ATATATATATGCATACATGCATGTGTGTTGGTGTGTGCATAGGTGTTCGGTTTGTAAGCCAAAATAGGTGAGGTATATTTGTTTGTCGAGTGAACGGGAGTGGGTAGGATGGCGGTGAGGAGTTAGCGAAGAGCAAAGTGTATTAAAAATAAACAAGTGGACAAAACCTAAGTAGCCACATGATAGAAAGTGTGTCGTCTGCTTATTGAATGGTTATCATTAGTTGTTACCATCTCGTTAAATGCTTTATGAAAACTAAACAAATATAATCTAAAATTGAATATTTGTTCCTGTACCAATTTTATTCTATAACTCACTGACATATGTTTGTTCAAAACGAAGATTTCTGGATGTCATTGTGAGCGTATGGAGGTGAAGAGGATCGATGGCGGAATCAATGGCGACGTTTTAGCGATGATGATTACTGCGGTAGAAGTGATAGTGGGTTATGAGAAATGTGGTGGTAATGATAGTATAAAATACTGGAGTAACAGGCTTGCTTTGCAGCAAGGAGGTTTCCATTTCAGTCCCACTGCATGACACCTTGGACAAATGTCTTCTACTACAGTTCCGAGTCGAACAATACCTTGTGGGTAAATTTCGTCGATGGAAACTGCGTGGAAACTTGTCGTGTATATATGTATGTTTGTATCTATGTGTCTGTGTGCCTGTGTGTGAGTCTGTATTATATATATATATATATATATATATATGTATCTATGTGCTGTTTTAGCTTATGCGTTTGTGTTGAGTTTCTTCCTAACTCCCCCACCCGGACAACCGGTGTTGGTTTGTTTTCGTCCTCGTAACTAGCGGTTTTGCAAAAGAGAGCAGAGTCGATTTACTCGACTAAACCCTTCGAGGTGGAGGCCCAGCATGGCTACATTCCAAGTACTGAAACAAGTAAGAGATAAAAGGTATTATCAGCTATGTCGACTGGTAGACTTCACGAACCGCTCAGTTTGATACTACCGTCTGGTCCCCTGGACCCTCAGGGTATTTTGATGGAGTCACTCTGTTGTAAGTTTCCAAACTGTCTTCTACACTGTTTCTGTCTACACAAGTCACTCACAAGGCATTGGTTACCCCAAGGCTATAGTAAAAGACTTTTACCAAAGGTGTTGCGCAATAGGACTGAACTTAAAACGCCGTAGCTTCAAAGTCAGATACATAACTACACAGTTGTGCCATTGATATTTACATACTTACGTTGTATATGGCTATATAATGAAAATATTCCTTATATACGTATTTTTTAAAAAAATTACGAGACCACTTAGTTAAATTAGCTCATTTGAAAACCGTATAGAATGAACTAAAAACCTCTGCTTCAGTTTCTGGCTTCGTTATGTTGATCTTCTCTTAATCGAAATCTCTATAATTCGATTTACTTAATTAGAAAAGGGAGGTTTTGGGCCACATCTATACATATCGTTGTATAACTAATACTATTATTATTACTAGTCATCCAACTTCAATTGGTGACACCATAAGGTTCAGAATCCCATAGTGTTTTCATATAGCTAAAGTGAGTTGATGAATCGCCAGTTCTACCAACTGACAGTAATCCGTTAGCTGGATTGGTCGACCATAGACTGACCTCTGGCGGAAGAGGCTCTTCCGCCCAGACTGTCTCGTGTAGTTTCACCGATTGAAGATCATACGTCGAATGAAGATCAATACACTTAACTTCACATCCGCCATGCTGCTGCCCATGATTTCGCGGTGACCCTGGCTCGGAAATTTTTTGTCATTCTGGTTAAATCTCTACATCCACAGGAGTGGCTGTATGGTAAATAGCTTGCTTACCAACCACATGGTCCCGGGTTCAGTCCCACTGCGTGGCACCTTGGGCAAGTGTCTTCTACTATAGCCTCGGGCCGACCAAAGCCTTGTGAGTGGATTTGGTAGACGGAAACTGGAAGAATCCCGTCGTATATATGTATATATATATATATATATATATGTGTGTGTGTGTGTGTGTGTGTGTGTGTGTGTGTGTGTGTGTGTGTGTTTGCGTGTCTGTTTGTTCCCCCACCATCGCTTGACAACCAATGCTGGTGTGTTTGTGTCCACGTTATTGGATGGACGTTGACTCTTACGAGTTCCTCCACCCTTTGATAAGCTTTGTTTTTCATCCCGCAGGACGTCCAAGTAGCCCTTCTCACCAAGCAAGCCTGGTGGGATTGCTGGTTTAGTCGCCGACGACCCGACTAATCGACAGGTTGTACTGGATTACATGCTACCGTTAACGCTCGAGAGTTACCTGACTGTGCAAATCTATCATCATAACAAGATTTTATGAGCTGAATACTTTTTCTCTATGTTTATATACATACAACTTGGAACAGGATAACCTACAGACGAAGTTGACGATACTGAAACAGACGGGTCAAAAGAATACTTGTGGAATTTAAAAGTTTAAATAGTCACAAAGTTAAAACGCAACTGGCCAGATACTGTTGTATGGGACCACAAGGAAAAGTTATGTTCTGTTGTGGAAATCAGCTGCCCTCTGGACAACGATGTGGTTTGAAAAATACAAGAGAAAGAGGACATCTATGGATAAAGAGTTTGAAAGTCAAGTACCCAAGATACACTTTCAGCTTTATACTTATCATTGGCGCAATAGGATTCGTACCAATCCGTCTGGAGCAAAGTATAGCTGAACCTGGGATCTTGAGGAGAGAGCACAAATCCTTAATTCATACTCAACAAATGATTACGATATCTGGGACTGTTAAAATTTGCAAGGCCTTATTAAGATTTAAAGGATGACAAGCAAAACAACAAGCTTTCCTTCCTAAACTGGCTAGCAATGTAGGTGGCCTGTCAAAATTTATTCTAAATTAAAAAGAGAACACACACACACACACACACACACACACACACACAC
>NC_068991.1:56370770-56371521 GCF_001194135.2 Octopus bimaculoides
CACACACACACACACACACACACACACACACACACACACACAGATCCGTAGCTTTGCATGATTAAGCTAAGAATTAAAAATTAGAATATAGGTGAAGTGGATAGAGTAAAGATGAGTGTAGCGGATTAGAGGATGGTATGGAGGTAGGAAAAACTTGTATGCAGGTGAACAGAATGAAATATTCTCGTTCACATGGATAATCTTAGGAATTTTGCATACCCCTTATTTATTTATTTTATTGGCGAAAATAATATTCAAGTGTTGAAATACTAACTTTTAGCTTTCGTATCACCTCAAGTAAAAATCTCAAGAGAGAGAGAGAGAGAGAGAGAGGAGGCAGAGGGAGAGAGAGAAGGAAAAATAAAAGAGGAAAACGCTAAAAATATATAGGTAACTAAAATCTCTGACAGGTGTTTTGTTGTTGTTTTCTTTTTAGTAACTTTTCGCAGGTACAAAACTTTGTTTGGTCGTCACGCTTGGTTAACTATTGAAGATTTCTGGAGTTTGGGAGAAACTCGTAAAAAGTATCGTAGCATAACCCCAAATCTCTTTTGTCTTCTCTTTTGTGTTGTACTTTGACACCATCATCATTGTCATCATAATCATCATTGCCGTCGTCGTCATCATTATAACGAGAGAGGGGAAGAGAGAGAAAGAATAAGAGTGGGGGAGAGAAAGAGAGAGAAAAACAGAGATAGGGAGAGAGAGAGAGAGAGAGAGAGAGAGAGAGAGAGAGAGAGAGAGAGAGAGA
>NC_068991.1:56372082-56375563 GCF_001194135.2 Octopus bimaculoides
AGAGAGAGAGAGAGAGAGAGAGAGAGAGAGAGAGAGAGAGAGAGAGAGAGAGAGAGAAAAGAGACAGAGAGAGGAGGGAGCTGACAATGAAACGTAGAAGGGACGAAGTATCGTGTTCTAGAGGATAAAGTCTTCAGAATTAACAAAGCAACGTTTATCGTTTTCGTCCACTAGTTTAGTATCGTAATAATGTCGAGAATTCTCCGCTAACAACAAACTACTTCACAACTAATTCTCCGCTATTTATACCCGCCAGCCAAAGTATCCTCTCCCTCCATCCTCTCTCTCTGTCTTTCGTTTCTACTTTAACCCCAATATCATCTCCATTTACAACCGATGACCCACTCTATTTCTTCATCCAGGATCCTTTGTTGAATACTTTACAATGTCTATTGTCCTTTTGAGAATGGGTAGCGTACATAACTGAGTCGGTAGGTTAGACATCACACAACTAACAGGTAGGCCAGTGGTTCGTATTCTCTCACACTTCACTCTCCAACGGCCTCTGTCTATCAAACTCTTTAGACTATTTCTGTAGATCAACAATTTCTGCAACATGGTGTGTATAAACAATGGAATCTTCTTACGACTCTGTATTATACTAGTATAGCATTTATTTACACGTTCATATTATTACTCTTTTACTCTTTTACTTGTTTCAGTCATTTGACTGCGGCCATGCTGGAGTACCGCCTTTAGTCGAGCAAATCGACCCCAGGACTTATTCTATTGGGCTCTTTTGCCGAACCGCTAAGTTACGGGGACGTAAATACACCAGCATCGGTTGTCAGTTTCCGTCTACAAATCCACTCACAAGGCTTTGGTCGGCACGAGGCTATAGTAGAAGACACTTGCCCAAGGTGCCACGCAGTGGGACTGAACCCGGAACCATGTGGTTGGTAAGCAAGCTACTTTATTTCATAAATATTTGCCATAAAGGCATTACAAAGAGGGGACGAACAAGGACAGATAAACATAAAAGGGGTGAAATAGCTGTAACGATTAAATATTTGAAATTTTAAATATACAATAAAAATTGGATTGTATTTACAATGTTCGATTGAACCATTGACTTACCACACTGCCACTCCTGTGCCTATGTAAATTATTGTAAATTTTGGAAAGTTTATTCCATCACAATATATAGTACAGATTTCTTTATTATGGAGTTTTATTTCTTTATCTTTTACTTGTTTCAGTCATTAGACTGCGGCCATGCTGGGGCACCACCTTCAAGAATTTTAGTCGAACGAATCAGTCCCGGTACTTGAGTTCTTTTTAAAGTCTGGTACTTATTCTATCGGTCTCGTTTGCCGAACCGTTAAGTTACGGGGACGTAACCACACCAACACCAGTTGTGAAGGGGCGATGGAGGACAAACGCAGACACAAAGACACACACATGTTGATACACACACACACATACAATCACATACATGTATACACAGGCACCTCCATATATATACACACACACACACACATATATATATATATATATATATATATATATATATATACACGCACATACGTGTGTGTGTGTTTAAACACGCACGCACACACATATTTCTTTTATCTTTTACTTGCTCCAGTCATTAGAATAAGGCCATGCTGGGGCACCGCCTTGAACAATTTTTTAGTCGATTGAATCGATCCGAGTACTTATTTTTTTAAATACTTATTCTATCGAATTTTTTCGTCAAACCGCTAAGTCACAGTGACGTAAACACACCAACAACACTGGTTGTCACGACGAACTTCTTTCAGTTTCTGTCTGTCAAATCCGCTCACAAGGCTTTGGTTGGCCCGAGGCTATAGCAAAAGACACTTGCCCAGAGTGCCACACACCGGGGCTGACCCAGGAACCATATGGCTGGAAAACAAACTTCTTACTACACAGCCACTCCTGTGCTTAAAAAAAGATGAATCAGTGATAAATAAATCATCACCACGTACTTTGTAAATTAGAACGAATGGTAGATTTATTGACACCAAACTCGCGGCCCATAGCAGCGGACCATCTACTGTTATATATTTTCTCGATCATCTTTACATTTTCCTGCAGAGAATATACTCGTTTGCCTCGTTTGTTTGGACCAGCTGCCTTCGTTTTCTCCTGTTCATTGCTCCTTCGTTGCTGGGTATCAGTACGTAAATTCGTATTAAAAAATCGCTGTCTCGCAGCACGGTCACTTAAATATACAAAAGATAGTCAGATCAATCCGTGATAAATGTAACATACTTCACAATTGAGCGTACCATGTTATCCCGGACCAGTGATAAACGCAGCGACATGTATATTGCTTTACGATGCTTTGAGTTTTCAACTCCTGTTAGCGTCATAACTGTGCCGTCGTGACAGTCAGCTTGCTTTGGACAAGTGGAAAAATGGTGGAAATCTGATCATAGCTTAATTCCCTAGAGTTAAAGAGAAAGAGTGGAGGCGCAATGACCCAGTGGTTAGGGCAGCAAACTCGCGGTCATAGGATCGCGGTTTCGATTCCCAGACCGGGCGTTGTGAGTGTTTATTGAGCGAAAACACCTAAAGCTCCACGAGGCTCCGGCAGGGGATGGTGGCGAACCCTGCTGTACTCTTCCACCACAACTTTCTCTCACTCTTACTTCCTGTTTCTGTTGTTCCTGTAATTCAAAGGGTCAGCCTTGTCACACTGTGTCACGCTGAATATCCCCGAGAACTACGTTAAGGGTACACGTGTTTGTGGAGTGCTCAGCCACTTGCACGTTAATTTCACGAGCAGGCTGTTCCGTTGATCGGATCAACTGGAACCCTCGACGTCGTAAGCGACGGAGTGCCAACAACAACAACACAGAGAAAGAGAAGGCAAGGATCACATTTGGGCTTGTACATTATTCATCAACTCACAAAAGTTAAGAGGTAAACTTAGCCTCAACGGAATTCATCTCATGGTGTAGAGATCCGGAATGAATAGCGTGAGTCGTTGTATCCTAATTCTGCTAATTCACTGCATTGATTACTCTGTACATTATGTATTGATTTCAATAAATAGGCAGATTTTATTTTCGAGTGTTTCTTCGTTTTAGTTTAACGTTCTACATCATTATATCTTTTATCTTTGTTCTTCTTTTACTTGTTTCAGTCATTGGACAGCGGTCATGGTGGGGCACCGCCTTGATAGGTTTAGTCGAACAAACCGATACCAATATTAGTACTTATTGTATCGGCCAGTTTTGTCGAGCAGCTAAGTTACAGCGACGCAAACAAAAGCAAAACCAGTTTTCAAGTGGTAGAGGTGGGGGACAAACACGCGCAGACAGACAGACAGACAGACACACACACACACACACACACACACACAGACACAGATACACACGTATATATACATAAGTATGTATGTATATATATGTACGTATGTATGTATATATGTATGTGTATATATATGTATGTGTGTGTCTGTATATATATAGAGAGAGAGAGAGAGGGGAGAGGGAGAGAGAGAGAAGGG
>NC_068991.1:56375800-56378944 GCF_001194135.2 Octopus bimaculoides
GTGTGTGTGTGTGTGTGCGTGTGCGTGCGTGCGTGCGTGTGTGTGTGTGTGTGTGTGTGTGTGTGTGTGTTTACCCCACCGCTGCTTAACAATCCCTGTTGGTTTGCTTAAGTCCTCGGAGCTTAGCAGTTCGACGTAAAATCACGTAGAAAAAGTGCAAAACTTACAAAAATTAACTTCTTGGGTCTAAACTCTTTAATACAATGCCCCAACATGGTCGCAGCTCAGTGACCATCACAAGTTAAAAAGAGGAAAAAGAAAATATATAAGAGCAGCTGTTGGCTAACCTCTAACTATAGATTTGTAACTCCATCAGCCTTAATACACATCAATTGCTATTCCTTGAGAAAATATGGTATAGCTTCTTCAGAAATGCAGCTGTACATAAGAGCACAAACGGTAAATAAAGTCTAGAGACTGCACAAGTAAATTCAAAAGATTAGTCAGGAATTGTTACTGTAAGTATATATGTATGCATTCATTGAATGCTGTAAAGTACAAACTTATTGAATGAATAATCTTATAAATTTCAGCAGAATTCATAAATGTTTATTAAAGTTGAAGGAAAGATTTAATTTTTATTCCTCGGATGCTCAGCCCAGAAGAAAAGAAGTAAGTCCCAGGTAAGCCGCATCCCTAATATAGTTTCCAGACATACGTGCCTTTCTCACAATTGTGCAGCTGTTTCTGTCTTAGAAACCTATGGGCAGCAGACTAAAACTTCGAAGTTATTGTCACACCCCTTCATATAAAAATTTAATACACAGGTTCTCTACTAAAATGTATTGAGTAATTCTTCAGTTTAATGTCAAATTGTGTTTATGCATAAAGGGTAAAGACCCCCTTCGGTCATGAATCACCGTGAGATTGCACAGAGAAAGTTCCCTCCCGAGGCACAAGTCCGGGCAAGGTTGTGTATAGAAGACCAGCAGTCGCCCATGCATACCAGCCTCCCTTCTCCACGCTACTGATGGAAAGGCAAACGCCAAAACAGCTTGGCACCAGTGACGTCGCAACTCATTTCAGAGGGAACTGGAGTAACGTGAAATGAAGTGTCTAGCTCAAGACAAAAGCAAGTACACATACACGCATGCACGCACGTACGTATATGCATTTGCATATAAATATAGACGTATACTGACATGCATACACACACATGCACACTTCCATATGAATATAAGAATATGCTTACAGTGTATAAGCTCCTATCCTTTTCTTTATAAAATCTTATGTGAACATACGCACATGTACCGAGAGACTGAGAAATATACACAAAAGAACGAACATTGTTACTGGTCATATAGCTTAATCATTTACGATCACACGAGAACAACATTAACCTCCAATACCATCATTTTATGCAAGAAAAAGCTCTTCAGTGTCATTGTAAATCTTCAGGAGGTTTAGAGACATCAAAACATGCACAAAAGCACAACAACATAACAGATTCAGAACTGAGACACGTTAGCAATATTTGTGGAAAGTTCTTAACAGAGTCTCCGGACTCAAAAGCCATATATGTTCTCACTTGAGCTCGAAGTGGTCAAGCTTTGTTTCAGAGCTGACTGCCTATGTAGTCGTTGGTTATGGTCAGTTAGAAAATTACCATTGGTTTCGCGTCTATTGTTGCTCTTAGCAATATAGATGACTCATCAGAAAAAAACCCCCACCCCATCCACCAAACTACCCAAAACAATATATATATATATATATATATATATATATATATATATATATATCAGTGGCGACACTGGCACTCGGGTTGTTCGGGCTTAGCCCGAGTATAAATTTAGTGAACGTGTATTTGCAAGCTGATTTAATTTCTGCCAATACTGACTTCACGTATGTAATTGCAGCCATTAACTCGGGCTCCTTTTATTGAGCCTGGTCGCAGTTCATTTATTTTCGTTCAGCGTCTGGTAGTCGTCTTAGAGGTGTCCTATGTCAAAAAATATCGTTCGTAGCAGACGTTCTCTCGACATCGTTCATACGCGCCTGACTCAGGCTCAGAATTTACAGCCCGAGTTGTTATCTATAATCGTAAAAATCAAAAGTAATTCAAATTCAATGTTTTCTTGAAACAATAACAATCTATAGAGATTAGGATTGAAATTCCAATCTATGAAAAGTTTCATATATTCATAAGAATATTCAAAATATTCTTAAAGGAACGAAAAATTATCCAGCAACTCGGGCTAATGCGAACGAGTGTGGTAGGTGTAAAAGACTAAGTGGTATCTATTATCAAGAGAACAGGCGACTGTGAGATCGCTGATGTTTGTTGTGCACTCCGCTGTCGTTATTTGATTGCTGTTATTCTGTGCGTCTGTGTGTAAAGATCAGTTGTATTTTGCAGGATTGCTTTATTTTTACTCGGAGAAAGACACATATATATATATATATATATATATATATATATATATCTTCAGTTTCTGGTACGTATAGAAAGTAAGAAGAAAGAGTGAGAATGAGAAGTACCTGATAACAATATTAAAGAAACATGAGGTATGAATATGTAATAGTGAAGAAGCATGAGATAACGGCGGACACGTAAGTAAAGCAGTAAGTAAACTATATTAATATATTCGTGTATAAGGCAAACTGGCAGAATCGTGAGTACACCGGGTAAAACGCTTAGCGGCATTTGTACCGGGTTGTACTTACTGAGTTCAAATTTCGCCGAGGTCGACGTTTCCTTTCATCCTTTCGGGGTCGATAAAATATATAACAGTGGTTCCCTACCGGGGTCTATGTAAGATTTTGTGGATCTTTGGGGTTTGACGGGCAACATTTGTTTTCTTAACGAAACACTTTCAAACTTGGGACACTGGTAGAATGTGTCATATAAAACAACTTCTTCTCTTAACTTTCGTAACAAAATTTTGTACATCGCAAGTTATTTCATGTTAAAGTTGTCGTATTTCTGTAATTTCAACCAATCACTGACGTCTATTCAGCTGAATACATTTACTGCTGTTTTCTAAACAGTAGCTTTTGACTGGTAAGGAAAATGTTATTCCCCTGACATATTTCATCCGGTTTAATCGTAATTTATACGCATATATTGTTTATATAATAAATTACGCTGTGCGTATCTGTGTGTGTATATTTTTCTCATAACCTCACTCATAACCCTAACCCTAA
>NC_068991.1:56379072-56380860 GCF_001194135.2 Octopus bimaculoides
AGTGCAGGCAATATTCAAGTATTTTGATGGCTTTTCCCCTTTGTTTACGAACAGTCTAGTTAATCGGAAATGTCAGAACTAACGGGGATTAATACCATATACACCGTTACAGCACTTACTGTTTTCAACTGAATAGACGTCAGTGATTAGTTGAAATTATCGAAATAAGACAATTTTTAACGTGAAATAACTTCGAATACAAAATTTATTATCTGTTCTATACCACAAAATATACAAGTATACGAAGTTTGAAAGTGTTTCGGTACCAAAACACTACATAAAAAAATGTTGCCCGTCAAATCACAAAGGTCCGATTTTGTTGCTAAAATTTACATGCAATAAATTGGTTATACTTCTACAGTATACAAATATTTTGATACAATTTCTTATGTTTAATTATACAAATATAATAGAATTTTTTAAAATAACGAATGGGTATGAGGGCTTACCCAACTAAATTGGAATCATATGAGTCCATAAGCCAAAAGTGGTTGGGAACCACTGATTTATATCATCATATATAATATATAATGCTGTAGGTTAATTTGGCGAAGAAGGATTTCACTTAACTGACTCGTTGGAGAAACATGAAGATCTCAAGTTGTCAAGAGGTCACCTTACAAGCGTGGTGATTTATGGGACTCGCTCTGTAGAGAAGTAAACGACTGGAATGGGAGTACAAGATTTATAACTAGTTGGTTCTCCGTTTTGTGTTTTCACAAACCAACGACCTACATTGATGAGGGATTATCCATCGGATTTGAATTTCACTGTAAACAACGTGAACACCTGTTGTGATTAACTTTCACCTGATTTTTCTATCCACCAAGGAAGACACCTGTGACAAAATTTGGTCTCCTTTGATGATATTTTCGTTGCTTCAACGTGTTGTTCGTTAAGTGGACGGACGCACCTGAGTAATTCCGTTAGAGAGGAGACTACCGCAAAAGCAGTAAAACGTGGGAGTTCTTGACGAGTGTTAAACACTAGAGTTTATGACGTCACTTTGTCATCACTACCCGTATGTTCCTTTTGCATGTTTTGTTGTATCTCGGGAGGGCCATTAGGCCAACATACGCACTGGCCCAGTTTTACTGCTTTTAAACTTGTTAGCACGTTGGAGAAAATGCCTAGTGATATTTCCTCTGGCTCTTTACGTTCTGAGTTCAAATTCCGCCGAGGTCGATTTTGCTTCTCATCCTTGTGGGGTAAACATAATCAGTAGTCTAGCACTGGGGTTGAGGGAATCAGTTATCCCCCGCCCCGCCGCCAAATTTCAGGCCTTGTTTCTATAGTAGAAAAGATTTGAGCGGCAAGCTGGCGGAATCGTTAGCACACCAGTTAAAATGCCTTAGCTGCATTTCGTTCGTCTCAGTATTGGGTTCAAATGCAGCTGACGTCGACTTTGCTTTATATTCTTTCGGAGTCGATGAAATAAGTACCAGTTGAGCACTAGGGTCGATGCTGTTGTATAGCACTGCCCACCAAAGTTTCAGACCTCATGCCTATAGTAAAAATAATAATTATTTACTCTTACTCTTTTATTTGTTTCAGTCATTTGACTGCGGCCATGCTGGAGCACCGTCTTTAGTCGAGCAAATCGACCCCGGGACTTATTCTTTGGATGCCTAGTACTTACTCTATCTTTTGCCGAACCGCTAAGTTACGGGGACATAAACACACCAGCATCGGTTGTCAAGCGATGTTGGGGGAACAAACACAGACACACAAACATATACACACACATACATACATACATATATATATATATATATATATATATATATA
>NC_068991.1:56380942-56382831 GCF_001194135.2 Octopus bimaculoides
TATATACATATATACGACGGGCTTCTTTCAGTTTCCGTCTACCAAATCCACTCACAAGGCTTTGGTCGACCCGAGTAGAAGACACTTGCCCAAGGTGCCACGCAGTGGGAATGAACCCGGAACCATGTGGTTCGTAAGCAAACTACTTACCACACAGCCACTCCTGCGCCTATTTGTAATTTTTTAATTATTTAAACATTTAGCTAATCGATTGTTTAAAACATTCGGTCAATCAATTAGTCGGTTAAATTTGTTAGTCATTCGTGACCTCATCAATGATATGACGTCTCTATTCCAGGTTTTTCGTGGTTTACAACCAGTAAATCGCGAAAGTTGAGGAAACAAGGTGAAGAAACAGTACTCCATCTCTTGCCATCATTGAATCAATTTATAGTTTTTGTTGATGTTACTGTTGATCTCTTATCTCCACGACTAGTTTTGATCAAACAAACCTATGATTAACGCGTCCCATTCATGACCAATATGTCCACGGTTATATTATCCCACCAACGTATACTTCGGTTTTGTAGATTGTAATGGGTGGTTTGAGGAGAATTTGGTTGCTATTTTAAGCAAGTATAAGTACGGGTATGGGTGTGGAGTTAACAAGCTCGCTTTGTAAGCACGTGGTTTCAAGTTCAGTCTCACTACACGACAGCTTGAGTAAATGTCTTCTACTACATCACTGGCCCGACCGACGCCTTGTAAAGAAGTTTGGTAGACGGAAACTGTGTGGAAGCCTGTTGTATACATACATATACATACACACACATATATATCTGTATGTGTATGCGCGTGCGCGTATGTGTGTGCCTTTGTGTGTAACACATCCACACACAAAACATTCGGTCAATCAATCAGTCAGTTTAAAAAATGGTGTTGGTTTGTTTACGTCCTCGTAACCTAGCATTCGGTAAAAGAGGCGATAGAATAAGTATCAGGCCATAAAAAAAGTACCTGGATACGATTTATTCGACTAAAACCTTTCGAGACGACCTCCTGCATGGTCTCAGTCTATTGACTGAAACAAGTTAAAGATAAAAAAAATCTATTGGATTGGTCGAATCGTTAGAGCGTCGAACAAAATGTTTTGCGCTATTTGTTCCAGCTTTTTACGTTCTACATTCAAATTCTATGATCATTATTTATGGCATGTCATTGATGAGGTCGCTAATAGCGAGAAAGGACTTTGACAGACAAACAACCAATTAGTTGATTAACCAAAACATTAAACGAACGATCAATTAGTTATTTGGTTAAATATTTTACCGAACGACTAACAATAAAGAAGTGATGTTCAACCAAGGTGTGTCTTAATATTGGCGTAATGACCGTCCCAAGACAACAATATTTTTTATGGTGTTATAAATAAATCAAATATTTTCTCCTGTGAACCTCTAACCCCGTCACTTTATTAAATCAAGCAACCGGCTCGGTTTAATCTATTGCTACTCTCTTTAAAATTTATGGACGTTGTAAACCCTGTCATAAAAATATTTTACAAATAATTTATATACAAATGGGTTTTTTATGTACTTTTTATACCTTCTGTCTTTTTATCTTTTACATGTCTCAGGCTTCAGTCATTCAACTTCGGCCATGCTGGGGCATTGCCTTGAAGGGTTTAGTCAAACAAATCGACCGCAGTATTAATGATTTAAAAAAAAAATCTGGTACTTATTCTATCAGTTTTCTTTCGCCGAACAGCTACGTTACGGGTTGTAAACAAACCAACATCGATTGTCAAGCGGTAGTGGTGGGGAACAAACCCAAACATAAATACAAAGATGCAGATACGCGCACACACATATACTCATTCACACTCATATACATACACACGTAGTCACACACACACACACACACACACACACACACACACACACACACAC
>NC_068991.1:56382841-56384473 GCF_001194135.2 Octopus bimaculoides
CACACACACACACACACACACACACACACACACACACTTATACACACTCACACATACTCACTCACACTCACGTACACACGCAGACACACATACACTTATACACACTCACTCGCACACACACACACACACTCACACACACGTATACGACGGGCTTCTTTCAGTTTCCGTCAACCAAAATTCACTCACAAGGCATTGGTCGGCGTGGGGGCTTCAGTAGTAGACAATTGCCCAAGGTGCCCTTCAGGTGGGACTGAACCATAAACCATGCGGTTGCGAAGCGAATTTCAAAATCAAACTGCTTCTTCTTAATGAAACTCGCTGATATTGTGTGTTTTCTTTTCACATTATGTTTTCCAGCTGCTACCCCTCTGGCGAATCCCGACATCCTTATTCTTCCCCTTATTCTTATTTTCATTATAGGTTCCGCTATAGCCGTGTAATTCAGATAGGGCGAATAATTCCTGCCATTTGACCTGCCTATCAAGTCCTCACTTCAGAGATATGGCTCAATTAACACGGAACGGATCAGTCAAGCGGAACGAAGTGCGTGTATTCGTATATGCGTGTGTGAAAACCTATTTTTGTGTAAAGCATGTATATAAGCGCGTGTGCGTGTGTATGTTTGCTTGTGCGTATATGGGTCTGTGAGTGAGCATGTGTTAGTGTGTGTGTGTGTGTGGGGGGGATTGAAACAGAGGCGGGACACGTCCGGCATGGCATACTAGATTCTCAGTCAAGCGAAACCTCTCACCTAAACAGACTACCACTCACCTAGTCTCACTACAACGACGACAACCTCAACAATGATACACCCGCCATCACTTTACAACTACCACTATCACAATCACGACCACCACTACCACCACCACTACTGCTACTACTACTACTACTACAATGATGACGACGACCGCCACCACCACCACCACCACCACCATCACCTCCACGACTACCACAACTACTACCAACATCACCACCACCACCACTACCGCAAACATATCTCCATGTCATACCAATAGTAAAACGAATAATTCTACTACTACTACTACTACTACTACTACTACTACTACTACTACTGTCACCACTATTGCTGCTGCTGGTGCTACTACTACTACTACTACCACTACCAGTACTACTACTGTTGCTGCTGCTGCTACTACTATTACTACTACTACTACTACTACTACTACTACTACTACTACTACTACTACTACTACTACTACTACTACTACTACTTCTACTGCTGCTGCTTGGTAAGGCAGTGAGTTAGCAGAAGCGTCAGAGAGCGAATCGCATCCTTCCATTTGTACTCCGAGTCCAACGTGTGTCAAATAGCTTCAGTTTCAGTTCCACTTTGCAGACACCTCGGAAAAAGTGCCTTCAACTATATATACATATGGTCTCCTATATATGTGTGTGTGTGTGTGTGTGTGTGTGTGTGTGTGTATAATTTAGGACAATCAGTAAGTTGTCATTATAATACTCGGAGTTTCGAATGTCGGAGCGAAGAGCTACGATATATTCTCGTCGACTTTTTGCTGTCACTTTTTACTATTATTATTATTATTATTATTATTATTATTATTATTATTATTATTATTATTATTATATATATATATAAATATATATATATAT
>NC_068991.1:56384763-56385923 GCF_001194135.2 Octopus bimaculoides
ATATATATATATATATAAGTTCAAAAAGAAACACAAAAGACAATAACAAAAAAACAACAAAGTGAGGACGTGATACGGATAGTGTTATTGGACGCTCGGGAAAGGAAAGAGATATGGACTCTTTCGTCCAGGACAACGTATGAGCGTTCAGCTTTTCCCAAACGACCTGCACATATGATTTGTTTATATGTGTAGTATATTAGCTCCCTCTCTCCATCAAATCGACGTAACTTGAACAAATGCCCGGTGTACCATACGCATCAAGTATCGAAGTGATCGCAGAGCAACGTAAGATGAAGTGATTCGGTCAAGAACATAACGCATCACCCGTCCTAGGAACTGAAATTACGATCTCGCGATCGTGAATGCAACAACTTAACAACTAGGCCACCATATATATATAGCGATATAAACACGAGTGCATATATGCACCACAGATCCATGTGAAAAGTTCTCTCGTGGTAAATAACGCAGTATTCCGTACTCTGACACAGTGTCCACTTTTAAGCGATGATAAATGTAATCAGCAATTGCAGCGTGGAAAGTGTTTATAAGCCATTTAAAAATACAAAAACCGTTAGATTTACTTCAACATTTAAATTTAATTTGTGTCAAAATATTTTTGTCGCTTTGAAACCGTGATCTGCTCACTGACAAAATTTCGTGCAGCACGAAATTTTGTCAGTGAACGCCTTCCACACTGCAATTGCTTTTGTTTCAGCACACGATCTCACATCAAGTCACTTGCGGATCTTTTTTAAAACGGGGGCCACAGTATTTTCTTAACGAAACACTTTGAAACTTGGAACACTGGTAGAATGTGTCATATAAAACATCTTTTTCTCTTAGTCTTCTTAAAATAAAAGAAATCCCTAAGTTATTCCATGTTAAAGTTGTCGTATTTCTGTAATTTCAACCAATCACTGACGTCCATTCAGCCGATATACATTAAGTGCCGACTACATAAACAAACGATTCTGAAACAATTCTATCGGTGATAAAATTATTATTTCCTTGTCAAAAAATGGCTGAAGCATATTGGCAGTAGCTAATAAACCTTTCTATTATAGGCTAACCCTAACCCTACGGTTAGGGTTAGGGTTAAGGTTAGGGTAAAACAGCAAATTTAAAAAGAAAAAAGCAAATAAAACGAAGAAAAA
>NC_068991.1:56385933-56387017 GCF_001194135.2 Octopus bimaculoides
GGGCCACAGTATTTTCTTAACGAAACACTTTGAAACTTGGAACACTGGTAGAATGTGTCATATAAAACATCTTTTTCTCTTAGTCTTCTTAAAATAAAAGAAATCCCTAAGTTATTCCATGTTAAAGTTGTCGTATTTCTGTAATTTCAACCAATCACTGACGTCCATTCAGCCGATATACATTAAGTGCCGACTACATAAACAAACGATTCTGAAACAATTCTATCGGTGATAAAATTATTATTTCCTTGTCAAAAAATGGCTGAAGCATATTGGCAGTAGCTAATAAACCTTTCTATTATAGGCTAACCCTAACCCTACGGTTAGGGTTAGGGTTAAGGTTAGGGTAAAACAGCAAATTTAAAAAGAAAAAAGCAAATAAAACGAAGAAAAAAAAAAGAAAATGAAAAAAGCTTCCCAAGCACATGGTTCCGGGTTCAGACCCACTGCGTGGCACCTTGGGCAAACGTCTTCTACTATAGCCTCGGGCCGACCAAAGTCTTGTGAGTGGATTTGGTAGACGGAAACTGAAAGAAGTTCGTCGTATACATACATACACCCCCACATATATGTGTGAGTATGTGTGTATGTGTGTGTGCGAGTGTCTTTGTGTCTGCTTGTCTCCTACTATCGCTTGACAACCGGTGTTGGTGTGTTTACGTCCCCTGTAATATAGTGGTTCGGCAAAGGTGTCCGATAAAAACAAAAGTTCTGGGATTGATTTGTTCGACCACAAATTCTTCAAGGCGGTGCCCCAGCGTGACCGCAGTCTTATGACTGAAACTAGCAAGAGATAAACGATAAAAGCTCTATTGGCTCAGGGTCGCCCACTGTAGCATAGTGCTGGGATGGTTGTGGTTTGAGTCACTGTCTTCAATTTTCTTCCAATTGTTTTCAAATTTGGTATATGAATTAAGTTTTGTATACTAATTATGAAAATGAAAATCATTTTCCCTATAAATTTATAATTAAAAAGTTGGTGTGACTGTGTAGTAAGAAGTTTGCTTCCCAACTACATGATTCCGGGTTCAGTCCCTCTGCGTGGCACCTAGGACAAGCGTCTTCTACTATAGCCTATAGCCTC
>NC_068991.1:56387027-56393888 GCF_001194135.2 Octopus bimaculoides
TATATTTGTGTGTGTGTCTGTGTTTGTCCCCCCACCATCGCTTGACAACCGACGTTGGTGTGTTTACCTCCCAGTAACTTCGTGGTTCGGCAAAAGAGACCGATAGAATAAGTGCTAGGCCTACAAAGAATAAGTCCTGGGGTCGATTTCTTCGACTAAAGGTGGTGCTCCAGCATGGCCGCAGTCAAATAACTGAAACAAAAAGACTAGCCTTTAAAGTTTACAAAATTTGGGTATTTTAGCCTATCGGAAGCGAGTATTTTACACATCACCGCGAAGTTCTATCAGCATAGTAAGTGCTGTGTACTCTGGACTACAGGACTCAGAATCAGAACTGATCACAGAAACTAGTGAGAGAGGAAAGCGGGAGTCCCATCGGGGCCTGATTCTGTCTAATATATGCCCCCACTGTAGCCGTGGATATTATCCGATATTGGCCTCATTAATAAATCTCTTCAGGACTCTCAAAAACTGAAGCCGCTAATCTGGTCATCTCCAGATATGAAGAACGCGGCTCAAGATCGCTCACTGTGACGCAGTGCCGCGTGCGGTGGAGTACAGCACAAAGAATCAGAAATGACCAGAGAAACTAAAGAGAGGGAGAGAGAGAGAGAGAGAGAGAGAGGCTGAATGGAAAGTGAGAGTCCCATCGGGGTCTGATTCTGTTAATATGTGCCTCCATTGTAACCGTGGATTTTATCCGATATTGGCCTACTTAATAAACCACATCAAGACTCTGCTAATCTGGTCATCTTCAGACATGAAGAAAAAAACATCAGTAGCAGTTGAAGCATCAGTTGTAGTTGCTGTTGTTGCTTTTGTTGTTGTTGTTGTTGTTGTTGTTGTTGTTGTTGTTGTTGCTGTTGTTGCTTTTGTTGTTGTTGTTGTTGTTGTTGCTTTTGTTGTTGTTGTTGTTGTTGTTAGTGAGATTAGGCCAACACTGATAAACTTGATATAGAGTATCTGATTACAGTGGTATAAGTGTATGTGTGGGAGAGAGAGAGAAGGGGGATGGGGAAGGATGAGAAGGAGAAAGAGAGAGGGAGAACAAAGAGAGGGACAGAGTGTAAGAGAAAGAAGGAGGATGGGGCAGGAAGAGAAGGAGAAAGAGAGAGGGAGAACAAAGAGAGGGACAGAGTGTAAGAGAGAGAAAAAGGAGCGTGAAGCAGAGAGAGAGAGAGAGAGAGAGAGAGAGAGAGAGAGAGAGAGAGAGAGAGAGAGAGAGAGAGAGAGAGAGAGAGAGAGAGTGAGAGAGAGAGAGAAAGATAGATGGAAAGTGTATGTGTGTTAGAGCGAGAGAGTATGTGTGTAAGAAAGAGAGAGAGAGAGAGAGAGAGAGAGAGTATGTGTGTATGAAAGAGAGAGAGAGAGAGTATGTGTGTAGGAAAGAGAGAGAGAGAGAGAGAGAGAGAGAAGGAAAGAGTGTGTTTGTAAGAGGGAGAGAGAGAGAGAGAGAGGGAGAGGCTGAATGTAATAGAAGGAGAGTGTGTGTGTGGATAACCGGGAGACAGAGAGAGTGTGTGTAAGGAAGAGGGAGAGAGAGAGAGATTGTATGTCATAGAGAAGGAGAGTGTGTATGTGTGTATGTAAGAGAGAGAAAGAGAAAGAGAAATGATGGTGGTGGTGGTGGTAGGCGTGTGCGAGGTGCTTGTTTAACCCTCGGTCAATCCTGACGCAACAGACTCATCAAAAGGATTGCAGACATGGCCACACATGATTGTTTTTGTTTCTGCTTGTTTTTATAAACAATAATAAATTTTCTTATGAGTAAAGTTTGGTTGTTATTTCCGGCAAGGCGAGCAAGATCAACACAGTTGTATTTAATCCTCAAAACCGTTCCAGTCGTAACTATCAAAACTTCTTTTCAAATCTTAATGCTTAATATTCTCTGAACTACATTACCCAATGTGTCCGACATTGCTTTTAAAATGTGGTTTGTGGTTTGAAGGAGACTTAGTAGCTATTTCTAGCAAGTTGATAGTGTTGAGATAAAACTTGTAGATTAACTCCCATATCAGTTCTGACAGGGTGGACTTATAAATCAAATACAACCCAGCTGTAGCCATCCCACACCTATTTAATGGCATATGGCTGAACATTATTGAATGTGTCCTCTTATTTAGGACGGTACGATGATAGGCTTCGGTGTGTCCGTGTGGTAAGCAGTTTGCTTCTCACTGCGTGGAATCTTCCGCAAGTTTTTTCTGCTATAGCCTCGGGCTCACCAAGGCTTTATGAGTGAATTTGGTAGACGGAAAGACATATATGTATGTATATATATATATATATATATATATATATGGGAGAATTTACGAAAAGCAACAACAACAGACGAAGACAGGTGGTGTAAACAACAAATGGATGTATTAGCTTAACGTTCGAGAATAGAGAAAGTCGTTGACGTTTCGAGCCTACGCTCTTCAACTGAAAGGAACACAGAAAAAAACAAGGAGAGAAACAAGGAGAAAAAAAATATAAATGTAGTGGTCAGCGATCTATCATGGCGTGTATATATATATATATATATACACACATACATACAGTAATACCTCGACTATCGCGGGTGTTACGTTCCAAAACTCCGTGCGATTGGTGAAAATCCGTGAAGTAGAAACAGTACTGTACTGTATATCTATTATTATTATCTTTATAATTTGTATATTTTTTATTTTATCATAAATGCAAAACAATACCACAGAGGAATCGACTTAAGCTTAAATAATCAACCGCGATAGGAGAACCGCGATAAGTGAACCGCGATTACTGCATACATACATACATACATACATACATACATACATACATAATACGTACATACTTATTTACATACACACACACACACACACACATATATATATATATATATATATATATATGTATATATATAAAATAGACTCTCCCGTCAGTTTCGTCGTATGAGGATCCAACAACAAAGCCCCACGCGATTGGTGAAAATCCGTGAAGTAGAAGCAGTACTGTACTGTATTTTTATTACTATTTTTATAATATGTAAATTTTTATTTTATTATAAATGCAAAACAGCAGCACAGAGGAATCGACGTAAGCTTAAATAATAAACCACGATTGGTGAGCTACGATAAAGTGAGGGATTACTGTATACATACATACATACATACATACATACATACATACATACATACATACATAATGCATACACACATACATGTATACATGCATAGACACACACACACACACACACATACACACATACTGGACTGTCCCATCGGTTTTGTCGTATGAAGATCCGACAACCTACTCTTCCATTGTCAGTCAAAATGCTTATGTTGAATGTGATATGTAAACCTGGCTATCGATTTGCAAAGAAGGCCACAGATGCTGCAAGTATGAGGATTACAGTCCTCATTACAGGATTACAGGTCAGTGCAGGTGGTATATTTGCAGCCGCTTTTCTCCTTGGCCTTGCACCACGAAGCCTGTTAATGGCTGGTTGCAACAAAGTTTCTAATACCATTTTAACACAATGATCTCCATTTTGTTCGCCACAAGGCTGATCGCTCAAAGGTGTTGTGAGCTATCTTCACTGCTAAGAGGTTACTCTTCAGCTTGTTCATACACTCCTGTATGCACTATCAACCTGGTTATACATGAGGACTTTGAGTATTCTTTCGTCACTCATTCTGACGAGGTGGCCGGCCCAGCGCAATTGTGACTGCATAAGGAAGCTCTCGATTCCACCAAACTTACATTTGTTAAACAGGTCGACATTAGAAACTCTGTGAATAACCGCAGATTGTCTTGAGATAGCCTTTGTGGAAGATGTCTATGTGTGTGTGTGTGTGTGTGTGTGTGTATATGTGTCACCGTTCATTGACTAAAGTAAATAGTTTAATATTGGGGCATATAAGCCTCTGCATTACAGTGATTACATCAACAAAACATTTCATTGAGAGTACAATTTATTTACTCCAACAGGTCAAGTGACCACGCAATGGTTTCGCCTTTGTCGTCTGTGGTGTTCTCTAAGAGTAGACACAGAAGTGCGACTTCCAGCATGTTGCAATGGAGGCTTCTGTTTAGCTAGAGTTACACAGTTTTAAATGCTTATAAGTTTCTTTTATTATTAATTCCTAGAAAAGAAAAACATGAATTCAATTTTCGTCATGAACACGCAAAACGTGTTCAGGATTGAAAATTTGAAAGTAGTATCCGGTGAATATTTTAAATACTTCAAGTGGTTGGAAGGTGTTTTACAAGATCCTAAATTGATGACCCTACGCCTCTTTTACCCTTCAACAATATGATCTTGAAGGGATATTGTTTTACTTACTGATCGTATATACACAATACTTATCAAAAGGTCTCTAGCCTTACATGAATCCTCCCCTACCCAGTCTTCTGAACTATTACCGAAACACTAAATAACATATCTAAGTGCATCAATGATTCTAGGGAGAAATTCATATTATCGGTTGAGAATTTCTAGGATTCGAAGTGATCGACCGTAAATATTCTCTTTCACACTGAATTTCAATAGAAAGTTCACATCCGGTGGGCAGTTGACCTCAACGTCAGTGCATAGCTTTTGTTTTCTGTCAAAGACTTGCTATGTCGGTTCTTTCCTTGTAATCGCTGCTATTGTATAAACCAGGTCAGCCTTTGATCGGTCAGGCCTGTGATCAAAGACATTCCAGGAGTGACCATCTCGCCGTTGTTTTTTTTTGTTCGGATATTGTGTTCACAAAATTACATTATCCAATGTGTCTAATTTTTAAGACAGCTGAATGTGGTTTGAGGGAGATTTGGTTGTTCTCTCTGCCAAGTTGAGTGATTACTTAGACCAGTCCATTTTTAGACGACGCATCACTGCAGTTGAAGTTCTTGTGTCGCAAAGAGTATCTCGATACACCATAAAGTGTATCTTAGAGCGTCACAAAGAGTATCACGATGCACCTCTGATTTTAAAATATAAAATGCAAGGCTTTACGAAGACTGTACTAATACTAATTAGTATAATATTAGGATAATATTAGTAGGGCGGCGTGCTGGCAGAATCGTTAGCACGCCTGGCGAAATGCCTCGCTTTATTTCGTCTACTGTTACGTTCTGAGTTCAAGTTCCGCCAAGGTCGACTTTGCCTTTCATCCTTCCGGCGTCGATTAAATAACTACCAGTTACGCACTGGGGTAGATGTAATCGACTTAATCCCTTTGTTTGTACCCTCTATGTTTAGCCCCTTGTGAGCAATAATGAAATAAATATTAGTAGACGCTTTAATATAGGCTTTATAAAGCCTGTACCAGTATAGGCTTTACAAAACTTTAAATATTAATATAGGCTTTACAAAACCTTAAATATTAATATAGGCTTTACTAATACCTGAGTGTATTACAAAACGTGTTATTCATAATTTTCTAATATCCAATTATTTTGTTTACCGTTTAAGTTTTTACTCGTTTTAGTCATTGGATTACGGCCATGCTGGGTTTTAGTCAACCAAATCGGCTGCAGTCCTTATGCTTTTATTTTTCTTTATAAATTTGGTACTTATTCTATCGCCAGGTGATGCTGTTAAGTTAGACATGGCCTGGGCCAATACTGGCCGAAACCTATCAAAGTATATCTTTTGCCGAAACGCTAGGTTATTGGAACGTAAACAAACTAATACCGGTTGTCAAGCAGTGGTGTGACAAAAGACAGCCAGCCAGCCTGCGACACAGACACACACACACACACACACACGCATTCACAATTTTTTAAATAAAACCTGGTACTTATTCTATCGATGTCTTTTGCCGAAACACTAGCTTACGGTGACGTAAACACACCAACATCGGTTGCCAAGCGGTGGTACTGGTGGTGGAGGGATAAGCACATCACAAAGACACACACACGCACACACACACACACACACACACACACACACACATACAAAGACACACGCGTGCACACACACACATGTGCATGCACGCGCACAGACTCACACAAGCGCGTGCGCAGTATACTACAATAATAACCAAGTTGTTGAACTAAAAAATCTTAGCTTCAAAACCGTATATGAATCCTTTTTGACAGAGGTTAGAAAAAAGAAAGGCGATCTTTCGGTATTGGTCTCCAGAGTGTTGGGATGAGGAGACAACATCATCCACTCTCTTCATCCCAACCTCTTTATCTATGTCATGAGGAAAGATTGTATGAGTTAAAGACGTCGTTTACCAATAACAAAGGAATATCATTGACGTGTTTCAGTCATTAGACTGTGGCCATGCTGGGGCACTTCCTTGAAAAATTTTAATTCGAACTAATCGATCCCAGTACTTATTATTTTTTTGCAAAGCCAAGTACTTATTCTATCGGTTTCTTTTGCCGAAACGCTAGTTTATAGTGATGTAAACACACCAACACCGGTTGTCAAGTAGTTGTGGGGAACAAGCACATCACACACACACACACACACACACACACACACACACATATAAGTGTGTGTGAGTGTGCGACGGGCTTCTTTCAGTTTTCGTCAACCAAATCTACTCACAACGCCTTGGTCGGCCCGAGGCTATAGTAGGAGAAAGTTGCGCAAGGTGAGACTGAACCCGGAACCATGTAGCTGGCAATGAAACTTCTTATCACACATGTCAAATTAAAATAAAATACAAAAAAAGTTTAAAAAAAAAACAAAAAAAAACAAAACAAAACAAAATTGGTTCTTTTATTGCTTTTCTATCTAAACAGCTTCCTGTCTTCGTAACTTAATCTATTGGTTATTAGCATTTACCTTTTTGTTCAGGTGATCTAGCTTAGTGAACATGTACATAGAGACGGATATACGAGTGAGTGTTTATATATATACGGATGTATGTATGTATATATATATATATATAT
>NC_068991.1:56394108-56395547 GCF_001194135.2 Octopus bimaculoides
ATTATATCCATAGGCGTATATTTTTAGTATTCCCAGAAACAGCTGTAAGACTCTATCCATAAAATACTTCTCCAACCTTACCATTGCTCTCTTTATCTTTTTATTTTTATATATTTACATATACACACGCTAATATACGACTTATAATCCCCAATCCTGTTCATACAACGACTGGGGCAAACTAGTCGGTATACAGCACTTACTCGGTATTACCTGTATTCTATTGGGTCTGGTTAAATCCAATACCCTCCTCAACCTTATATATATATATATATGTATGTATGTATGTATGTATGTATGTATGTATGTATGTATGTATGTATGTATGTGTGTGTGTATGTGTGTTTGTTTATGTTGGTGAATGGCTGTTTGTGTATGAGAGTTATGTGGTAGGTCTATTGTGACCCAAGATTTGATGGGGGTAGGGGAGTTGATAGCGGTGTTGATGGTGGAAGCGGTGGTGTAATGTAACGGTAGTGGTGGTGGCAGTGGTGGTGATGGCGGCGTTGGTGTAATATGCATGGTGGTGATGGTAGCGGTGTTGGAGTAGTAGTGGTCAATTAGTGGTGATGGTTGTGCTGGTTGTGGTGCAGCTGGTAGTGATGGTGTTGGTGTTGGTGACGGTAGTAGTGGTGGTAATGACGGTGGTGGTGGTGATAGTGGTGCTGGTGTTGGTAGTAGTGGTAATGGTAGTGTTGATGGTGGTGATAGTGATGGTGGTGGTGGTGGTGGTGGTAGTGGTTATAGTTGGTTATAGTTGGTGGTGTTGGTGGTGGTAGTGATGTTGGTGGTGATAACAGTGTTGCTGATAGTTATAATAGTAGTAGTAGTAGTAGTAGTAGTAGTAGTAGTAGTAGTGGTGGTAGTAGTGGTAGTAGTGGTAAGAGAAGAGAAGTCTCAGAAAGGGAAGAGCTGGGGTGGGATAAGTGTGGGGGTGGATGTTTTTCTGTAGTGTTCTCGAATTCATTGCAAGAGAAGGTATCAAAATCTTGTAAATGTTGAGGAAGTGATGGGACAATTTAGGAATGTCGAATATGAGTGAGTAGACGGGTGAATATGTGTGTGTTTTGGTATAGAGGGAATGAGAGAGAGAGAGAGAGGGAGAGAGAGGGGGGTAGATGAGCGAGGGTCTGAGAAATAGAAAGAGAAAGAGTGAGAGAGATGGAAATAGATAGGATAGATAAATAGGTAGATAGATAGATAGATAGATAGACAGACAAAGATGGAGAGAGAGGCAAAGATAGAGAGAAAGGCAAAGATAGAGAGAAAGGCAAAGAGAGAGAGGCAAAGGGAAAGAGAGAGAGGGTGAGAAAACACATGTCTGTTTTACAAAATGCAAGCAATCAGGAAGAGGAAATGTGTGTAATAACACACACATACACACATGCATGCATGTATACATACATATGTACATATACATACTTGAATACGTATATATA
>NC_068991.1:56395726-56396409 GCF_001194135.2 Octopus bimaculoides
TATATATATATATATATATGTGTGTGTGTGTGTGTGTGTGTGTGTGTGTGTATGTATATATGTATATACATGCATGCATACATACATGCACACACGCGCACGCGCGCACACATATATGTGTATAGTATATACGTATGTATGTAGAACATTACAAGACTCCTGTACTGTTGAATTGAAGGTCAGCTGCCCGGCAGATGTGAACTTCCCTGAAAAATCAGTGAAAAACAGAACATCTACAAACAACTTCTTTCCTGGGATTACGAACCTTAAAGATGTACTTAGAATCATCGGTGTACATAAATTATGTTACTATAGAGCAGTGATCCTCAACCGTGGTCCATATGGCCCTTGGTGGGACCCATACAAAATTTAGTTGTTAAAAATTACGTGCAGTAAACCGGTTATACTTCTACAATGCGCAAAATATTTTTATAATTATTTTTATACAATTATTGATATTTAATTATAAAAATATTCCTTTATTCTTTATTCTTTTACTTGTTTCACTCATTTGACTGCGGCCCATGCTGGAGCACCGCCTTTCGTCCTAGTACTTATTCTATCAGTCTCTTTTTCCGAACCGCTAGGTTACAGGGACGTAAACACACCAACATCAGTTGTCAAGCGACGGTGTAGGGACAAGCACACACACACACGCACACACACACACACACACATATATA
>NC_068991.1:56396498-56398237 GCF_001194135.2 Octopus bimaculoides
TTTAATATATATATATATATATATATATATATATACACACACACACACGCAACGGGTTTCTTTCAGTTTCCGTCTACCATATTCACTCACAAAGCTTTTGGTCTGCTCTTGGCTATAGTAGAAGATGCTTGTCCAAGATGCCAAGCGGTGGGACTGAACCCAGAACCATGTGGTTGGCAAGCAAGCTTGTGCCTAGGATTATTTTTTAAGCATCGAATGGCTAGGAGGGTTCATCCGAGTATAATAGGAACCAAAGCGATTCAGAGGTAAAGAATCGTTGAGATCCATTGCTATAGACGAATCTCAAATTTCCAGGGTTTTAGGGAAAGAAAGGGATTATCTGCCGCTTATTATAAATTCAACCTGTAAGGGGAAAAGTGGAAACATGCAAGATTTTTCTGAAATTATTAATCTTTCATTTATCTTTTACTAGTTTTGGTCATTAGACTGTGGCCATGCTAGAGCCCCACCATGAGCGGTTTTAGTCGATCAAATCGACCCTAGGACTTATTCTTTGTAAGCCTAGTACTTATTCTATCGATCGCTTTGGCCGAACCGCTATGTTACGGAAGCGTAAACACACCAACATCGGTTGTCAAGCGATAGTGGTGGGACAAAAGCACACACACACACACACACACACACACACATACACACACACACACACACACACACATATAACGGGCTTCTTTCAGTTTCCATCTACCAAGTCCACTCACAAGGCTTTGGTCGGCCCGAGGCAATAGTAAAAGATACTTGCCAAAGGTGTTATCCAGTAGGTCTGAACCCGCAAACATGTAGTTGGGAAGCAAGCTTCTTACCACACAGCCACTCCTTATAATGTATATAAAAGGTGTTGACCTCCCCCCATAGAGTGAGTGTATATACACAAAATATAGACGGTAGTCGCTGCAGAGAAACAAGGAATAAAAAACAAAAGAATCGAGGGATACACTGTATATAGTGACACATAGTGTTGTAGTAAAATTCTAGTGACGCACGCATTAGTGATTTATTAAAAATATATTAAAGCAGAATATATTCTTTTACCCGTTTCAGACATTTGATTGTGGCCATGCTGGAGCACCGCCTTTAGTCGAGCAAATCGACCCCAGGACTTATTCTTTGTAAGCTTAGTAAGCTTAGGTGTAAGCTTAGTACTTATTCTATCGGTCTCTTTTGCCGAACCGTTAAGTTACGGAGACGTAAAGACACTAGCATCGGTTGTCAAGCGATGTTGGCGGGGGGTGGGGGTGGAGGCAAACGCAGACATACAAACATATGCATACACACATACATATCTATATACATAGATATATATATAGATACGACGGGCTTGTTTCAGTTTCCGTCTGCCAAATCCACTCACAAGGCTTTGGTCGGCCCGAGGCTATAGTAGAAGACACTTTCCCAAGGTGCCGCGCAGTGGGACTGAACCCGGATTATGTGGTTGGTAAGCAAGCTACTTACCACACAACCACTCCTGCGCCTATGCACACAGCCATCTATCTATATATATAAAAATGAGAATGTGTGTCTGTCTGTCTGTCTGTCTGTCTGTGTGAATCCCTAAAACTTGAGAACTACGCAACCAATTTCATTCAAATTTTACACATGCCTTACTTAGGGTTCCAGTTGTGTTTTAGTCAATAAAAATTATTAACTTCTTGCAGAGTTCGAGCACACGGCAACATAATATCTCCTCCACTATTTAAGTATTACGTGTCAAAAGTGAAACA
>NC_068991.1:56402278-56406402 GCF_001194135.2 Octopus bimaculoides
ATATATATATATATATATATATATAGGGTGTCCATAGGCTACAGGCATCACTAAATATATCCCCAATAGTTTCTATATATTTTTTGATAACATAATAGGTTTGTTAAGGTGATGTCTATATTACAATATTACAATAACCAATAATATGTTGTGCATGTATAGTAATATTACGATCATGAAATTAGCATTAGTTTATCTCACTCTTTCTCGCGGAATCCCTAGGAACCTCTTGCGGAACTCTTGGGTTCCAGATAACCCTGGTTCAGAAACGCTTGTCTAGATAGGGATACCAAAATAAAAGAGGTTAGTTATAAGTTATCTAGGAATATCTGATGATGATAGAATGAAGCGCTCATCATTGAGAGGAAAAATAAGAAAGGAATGCTATCGTAGAGTAAGAGCTATTCTGAATTTCTGAATGCCTAATTGAGAATACAGTCTCTGGATTTTAGTATTTCTGAGTTAAAAAAAGAAAAAGGGAAGATTTCTTCCCAAGACGTGATCGGAAAATGACGAAAATGAAAAAATGTAGAAGCCAGCCTTTATACAGAATAAATGTGAAAATTGAGGGCAGAATCTAGTCATCAACTGGAATATACTGGAACGAAGCCGTGAAAAGAGGAAGGAAAAAAATCGTTTTTACATTAGAAGTTTCAGAACCCTGTAGAATATAAATGTCCTCATTGGTGAAAGCATCACCGTGTTGTTAAAATGCTCGCTTTGCAACCACGTGATTTCAAGTCCAGTTCCACTGCACAGCGCTTTGGGAAAGTGTCTGCTACTATAAGCCCGGGCTGTGAGTGAATTTGCTAGACAGAAACTGTGTGGAAGCCGTCACACACAAACACACAGACAGACACACACACACACACATGAGTGTGTGCGTGTGTTTCAGTGTCTATTTCCTTTAAACCGTTTGACAACCGGTGCTGGTTGGATTACGTCCTCGTAAATTCGCGGTTCCACAATAGGGGTGTATAAGATAAGCACCAAACTTGAAAGAATATAATTCATATGTACTGGAGTCAATTTGTTCTGCTGAAACCCTTTCCAGGCAGTGCTCCAACATGAACGCAATCCAATGGCTGAAACAAGTAAAACATAAAAATATTAGCTAGCTGTGTAAACTGCTGAAATGTTACGGGATGATATCAAATCTAGCCTCTTATAAACTATATACACCCTCCCCTCATACGCACATTATTTATTAGAGCTGATCAACCGGAACCAATGGGTATGTAAAATAATTCCGGCGTAACAGCATTGTTAAAACCCCTTACGTCCTTGAAAATAACGTGGACCTCACAAATAATTTCCTTCACCGAACGATAAAGCTTATGAGGGATATCCAAGTTTAACATGAAAAAAAGAAAAAAGGAAAAAAAAAACAAAACAAAAAAGGCTATCCAATGTTGTCCTTCTGCTAACTTCCGCTTCTAGCTAGTCGACTTACTTTGAAGTTACCTAATTAAGAATATAAGCGAAGCATGAAAATAAGGGTGCGTTGGTGTTGACATATTCGAAGTTACAACTGGATCTAAGCTGATCAAATAATTTAAGGGCAAAAAAAAATATTGAGGTTAAAGTACTCGGAGACATTTTCCCTATCGTTTGTCTTTAATTGATCAACAGGTGGGTGGAATATCTTGAAAGAAAAACGAAAATATAAAGAGAAAAATGAGACTGGGTATTTAGAGTGCTCATATTTCAAATATGGTAGTAATAATAATAATAATAACGAAGCGAATGAAGGAGCTCCTTACACTCTTGCTCGACGTACTGGAAATAGCAAAAATATGTCTCTCAAGTCAAGCGCAACCACTAAAAAAATAAAAATAAAAATATATAATAAAAAAATAAAAACATTGAATAATGTAGGTATTGAAAATCGGGGTGAAACAGCTATTCGCATAGGTCTGTCATACTATGCATCTTCTGGGATTGAAGAAGAACAACCAAGCATAATGAACTGTTTACTACTATGAACTAACTCTTCACTACTATGAAATGTTCACATGAGTATGTAACCAAAAATGGCGGAGGTCGTTAAACATAAAAACAGATCCTGACAAGCCATAAAGCAATTCTTGGTTGCTGTTAGTTAATATATGTATACATATAAATACAGAAACTCTCTCTCTCTCACTCTCTCTCTCTCTCTTATGCACATACACAGACATATACTTACGTATATGTATATCTCCATATATCTTTATGAATGACACGAAACCTTATTTCGAGTTATCTTTATATCACAGGCATTATGCTTATATTATAATAAACCAATCTAGAAAATTATAGGTTTGTTGGATAAGAACTGACCTGTGACGAGACAACAACAACAACAACAACCATATCAACAAAAACCGCAACAAAATATAATTTAGGGAAGATAAAACTAGCCTAATAATGGCTTCAAATTTTGGCACAAGGCCAGCAAGTTCGGGGGAGGGGATATGTCGATTACATCGACCCCAATGCCTAACTGATACTTTTTTAACGACCCGAAAAGATGAAAGGCAAAGTCAACCTCGAAGAAATCTGAATTCAGAACGTAAAGATAGAAGAAATGACGCTAAACATTTTGCTCGGTTGATAATCTAATGTTTGGATTCATGTAATATAGAAATTTTAGACTAAATACCTCCTAGGGTTCGAACAATTTATTGTGTTATCTGGATGAGAGTTAGAGCTGAACCTTGACAAGAACTGTTAGAAGATCGGGTGAGACGTCTGGTGGTATCTGTCACGGTTGTTTGTCTTGACTGCTGCCAAACTGTATTAGTCCAATTCAACAGATTTTCCCTTAGATGAACACCAATGGCGTGGAGAGGAGAAACTTCCTGTTAGTTTCCTTTAAAATCTCACCTACCCCTGTAAACATACGTGAAAATGCATGACCACCGGAAGCCTTTACATACTGCCGGAATTATTCTTAGAATTTTTTATATCTGTACCAGACGATGTGAATCACGTCAAATTAACTGCAGTTCACGCGTTGAAACCCTGGTCATTGCTTTTGCTCAGTAGGACCGAGCCAGATCAGACATCCTCAAAGTCGCATGTTCAAATGTGTTCCAACTGTGACCCGCTTGTCTGTTTTATATATAGTGATCGAAAACACATGAGTGTGATTTAAGCGATATTATAGCATTGTTTCTAACGGTTTGAGCTAAATCAAACGCTTACTGGTCAGATGAGTTTTGTGGGTGGTTAGGGTTAACTGATGAAGCTAGAAAGAAACAAAATAGGATAAACGAAACGAAGTGAACCAAAAAGAAAACAACAAGCTGCAAGTCTCACACGAACAGGTTCCCATTCCTATGGAATATATGAACTTTACGTTACTTCAAAAGAATGACACTAGCATTGTCGGTTCTTTCAAAAGCTTGGTGTAAATTGAAGCAAATTTGTCACTGATAAGCTTTGTAGCCAGATAATACTCGATACTTCTCATATGTTAAACTATTCAACAACCTCACTTCTCTGAAGATGGTCAGGAGCGTATTCGAAAGGAGAGTTAAACTTACTTCGCCCCGTCATAAATGAAATAATTACCCCTACCATCTCCGCCTTCTCCGTCTTCTCCGCCGTGTCATATCAAGCAGATTAATGATCATCTGGTACTCCAATCAATATCTTATCCTCTACAGCATTTGATCAATATTAACGCAGCATGTTTTTATTTTGTCTGATCTATAAAGAGGTACTCAAAACCAAGAGGCAGTAAGCAGCTATAGACATATGTGTCCCATAGGTAAATGGTATACTTTGTGTTTTACCTTCTCAATCATCTCGCTTTACAAACCAGATTATCCTCTTACAATAATATCTTGTTTCCTGTACAGTAGAAACCGGATGTAGTTTAATTCAGTTGAATGGAAGTAGAGGAAGGCAATGAATGAAACCACACAAGAAAGGTCTCTCATTCATCCATGCACCTACCCATACATACATGCATGCATACATACATACATACATACACATATAGATTCATGCACACAGCTACGTGTGTATGTATATATGTATGTAAATATGCATACACACATGTATGTATATATGTGTGTATGTATATACACACACACACACACACACACACACACACACACACACACACACACACA
>NC_068991.1:56406412-56406700 GCF_001194135.2 Octopus bimaculoides
ATATATATATATATATATATATATATATATGTATATATGTATAAATATATATTTATATAAATAAATAAATAAATATACATATATATATGTATGTATGTATGTATGTATGTATGGATGTGTATGTATATATGCATGTATAATTATAGACATTATTTGTGCCAAAATACTATTCTTATAAGCACCGCTCAAATTCATATTTTCCACTGCGCGTGCGCGCTGATGCATATGTGTGTGTATATAGATACATGTATATACGTTTACGCGGATGTGTTTTATATATATATATAT
>NC_068991.1:56406857-56407173 GCF_001194135.2 Octopus bimaculoides
TATATATATACATACATATATGTGTGTGTGTGTGTATGTATATATCGCAGTAAAATATACATACATATTGTAGTAAAATATGTATATATACTTACGCATATAGAGACGCACACACAACCATACACATATGCTTATATTATTTTAATTTTACTGGTTACGCTCATTGGACAGCAGCCATGCTGGAATTCTATATTTAATGGTCTAATCTATCATATCTACCGCAGTTGTAACTGCAGTTTGGGTATTTGTTTTAACATTCTCGTTTTGTCGAACCACTGAGTTACAGATCATAAAGAAACACGCACACATTACAACC
>NC_068991.1:56407383-56407797 GCF_001194135.2 Octopus bimaculoides
ACCACTACCACTACTACTACCACCTCCACCACCTCTATCACCACCATTACCACCACCACTACTACTACTAATGCTACCACGACAACGACGACGACGGCCACCACCACCACGACTACCACCACGACCCCCACCATGACTACCACCACCACTGCTGCTACTACTACTACTACTACTACTACTACTACTACTACTACTACTACTACTACTACTACTTCTTCTTGGACTCCATAAATTGAAGTACCACTCAACTGCTGGGCTCACTGCAATCGACTTGTCCTATTCCCTCAAAATTTGCTGCTTTGTGCCAAAATTAGACACCAATATTATTGTCGTTCCTCTTAGATTGTTTGACCAAATGACCGAAATATAACTATATCAATGCCTATGCATGCCTATATATATATATATATATAT
>NC_068991.1:56408105-56409795 GCF_001194135.2 Octopus bimaculoides
GTGTGTGTGTGTGTGTGTGTGTGTGTGTGTGTGTGTGTGTGTGTGTGTGTGCGGATGTATGCATATGTGTACGTATCTATGTATATTTGCAAATTGCATATACACACACATTCATTTACATCATGTTCCCTTTGAAAATTGTTACACATTTGCAACTTTTTCTTTTTTTTTTTTACATTGATGAAGAAACAACATATTGAATAAAAGTAAAAAGTGAAATAATAATATGAATTAATATATGCAAATAATTAAATTTCTGTATCTGAAGCCATTAATTTATTAATTTGATCTATTAATTTCCATTTATTAAAAATAAGTATTTAAATTATGTTGTTCTTCGTTGTATAAAATACATTACAAAAGTTAGTTATATTCCTTCATACTTTGAACTTTAACTCCTGCTCTAACCGAGTTTGCTTTGCTTCATTTTACTATTGATAAAATAGTATGAATCGTTTTTATCGGTTAGCTCTTACCTCCCAAACACTTTTTCTTGGGTGATATTATTGGAGATTTCTCCTCCATGCTTTTTTTTCACTTGTTCCAGTCATTGGACAACGACCATGCTGGATCACCAGCTTGAAGGGTTTTATTTCCGGTACTTATTTTTTAATGTCTGGTACTTACTTCATCGGTTTCTTCTACTGAACTGCTAATGTTACAGGAACGTGATCAAACCAACAGCAGTTGTCAAGCGGTGGTGGGTGGGATAGATAAAGATACGAAGACACACACATATATACATGCTCACAAACAAACATACATATGTCCGCCCATGGCTTAACTGGCCGAAATTTCAAAGTAAAAATATATTCTTGTTTAAAGCAAGTCCCCTTAACCACACAGCCATGGATAAAATCCATTTTTATAATACTCTTTCTTCACTTTAACTCTTTCAGAATCCAATGATTAATATCATCTCTATATATCGGGATCTTTCATATTTACAAATGGTTTAAAAAATTTTTTTTTTACTTATTTCAGTTATTAGACTGCGGCCATGCTGGAGCACCGCCTTCAAGAATTTTCTAGTCAAATGAATCGATCCAGTACGTATGTTTTTCGTTTGAGGGCCTGGTACTAATTCTATCGGTCACTTTTGCAAAACCGCCAAGTTACGGAGACATAAACACGGACTTCTTTCAGTATCCACCTACCAGATTCGCATACAAGGATTGATCGGCCCAAAGCTACAGTAGAAGACACTTACCCGAGGTGCCACACAATGGGACCGAACCCGGAACCATGTGGTTGGGAAGCAAGACTTTTACCATACGGTTACAACCGTATGGTGTGCTTCCCAAAGCTCCTCTCTGGGTATTGGCTATCAAATATTATTCAGTAGCACTTCTGTTACTGGATATACAGGTAGAAATATGTAAATATCTGTAGAAAATAAACAAAGATGGAATAAACAGGCTTTATTACAAATCATTACAATTGTTTCAACACATCATTTTCAGCTGTTAATTACTGAATTTTACATATATGGGATATTGTATTAATATGATTTAACAATAGCTGTATAGTATAGAAGAGATATTTTATCCTGACGGATGCCGTATTATCTCACAAATTTGATAAGTTGCCGACTATCCACAACAGTTCATTGTATAGTACTCAAGTTTTTGGATGTGAATAAATCTCGACTCTTCTTTTCGTCATCAACGTTATATATATATATATATAT
>NC_068991.1:56410037-56411658 GCF_001194135.2 Octopus bimaculoides
TGTGTGTGTGTGTGTGTGCGTGTGTGCATGATATATATATATAAATGATTGTATGTATATATACATATATACGTATGTATACACATACGTACATACATATATATATGTATACGTATTTATATACATATATATGTATATATATGTGTGTGTGTATGTGTGTGTGTGTGTGTGTGTGTGTGTGTGCGTGTGTGTGTGCGTGTATGTATATAGGCATACCTACATTCTTACAACCATCACATTAATATACACATACATTCTTACATGCGTAATTGAAGATGTTTCCTTCATCTTGACAGACGTAACCCGTCTCATTATTCACTGTTCACTGAATCTTTCTGTTCATTGACATACGCCCATGTGTTCGGAGATGAGTCTCAAGAGCAGCTGATGATTTACAAGGTCTAAAAGCAAACATGACAGAAGAAAGTCAACATCTTTATTGTAATGACTGTGTCAGTCTGTGGAATGGCATTCTTGTGCATTACCATATGTTTTTCTTTCTTTTTTTTTGTAGTTCAAGTTTAGAGTGACATATTTTGCTGCACACTGCACAAGTAGTACATCGTGAAAATGGCGACAAATGAATGTTCAGCATAGATTGTTTCGGTGGGTAAGTGTGTGCGATTTCATATGATTAACACAGCCTGCATTCGAAATAAGATCGTAACCGTAGATAATAGACAGGTTCAGAATAGAACCTTTACATAAGACATGTTTCAGCCCTGCCCTATAACATCTCTCAAGCGTTTTATATCCTTTCTTAACGGATTATCTCTAGTCATTTTAATTTATCACTGGCTCTTTCCAATTATCCACACTTATTTCAAAGAATTTAATTGATATATTATGCAGTACTTATTTAATTAAAAAAAAAAAGTAGGAGTGCGCAGCTAGAATTCTTTCACAGATCTTCTCAATAAAGGCTGATATGGGACTAAACGACAAATAAAAAGAAAAAAACATTACTACTAATATTAAATACTACACTGCATTGTAGACGATCCAAAGAGGGAGCTTATTAAGGCTTGCTCGAGCTCATTGGGCTTGCTAGAAACAGCAGCAAAAATCTCTAAAACACACACTTTCGTTTTTAAAAAGAAAAAGCACAATGGAAAATGTAGTGGACGCGAAACATAGAAACGTGATGGTTATGGTTGGAACGCCAATGAACATATGTTTACAGGATAAAGCTTTAAAGCTTATTTAAAGTTTATTTTATCAATGCTTTTCAATTTCCAACCTGTCAGAAAGCAAAGAAATGCGGTTCATCAACACAGCATGCTCAGCCCAATGTATTTGATCTTCTTTCCGTTTCCGTCTACCAAATCCACTCACAAGACGTTGGTTAGTCCGCAGCTCTTCTAGAAGACACTTGCAGACATATAAAGTAACTGTTCAACAATAGCAAAAAAAAAAAAGGGAAAATGGCACAACAGCCCCACAACCAACAGCAACACCAACGACAAAAACAGCAACGAAACATCAAATTTGTCTCACACTACGCAAAGCCATATCCAAAGTATGGCGCCCATATATTACATAAGAATATACTTTCTATTGATTTATAAGCAAAGGTAAAGAAATTCAAAGGCTTAAATAAGAAAATATTTAACAGCATGGT
>NC_068991.1:56414711-56421441 GCF_001194135.2 Octopus bimaculoides
TGTGTGTGTGTGTGTGTGTGTGTGTGTGTGTGTGTGTGTGTGTGTATGTATGTATATATATATTCTTTTGTTCTTTTATTTGTTTCAGTCACCGCCTTTAGTCAAATAAATTACCCCCAGGACTTATTCTTTGTGAGTCTAGTACTTATTCTATCGCCCTCTTTTGCCGAACCGCTATATATATATGTATATATATATATACATATAAACATATTTATATCTCTGTATCTATGTATATGTATGCAGGTATTAATATTTGTCTCTGTCTCTCTGTCTGTATGTGTGTCTCTCTATCTGTCTATCTATCTACACAGTGTGCTTGCGTGTGTATGTGGTTGTGCGTGTGCGCGTGCGCGTGCGTGTATGTGTTGTGTATGTGTTTGTGTGTACGTGTGCTTGCGCATGTGTCAATGTGTGCGAGTTTGCGTTTTTCTATGTATTATAGTAAACCTCGGTTGACAGAGCATTCCCCCGAATCTTTCAAAAGTTCGCTTTACAAATACTGTGTTCCAGCTTCGATGTTAGTGCCTGGCATCTTGGGCAAGTATCTTCCATGAGTAAAACCGAGTAGACGGAAACCATTTTGAACCCTTTCGGGTGGAGTGCACCTGAGTACCTGTAACGTAAAGCTTCAACTGTGTCACGCATTTTGGCACAGTGATTCTGTCCGGAGTATTACGTTAATGGTAAACGTACGGGTCTGTAGGATACACAGCCAGGTATATTTTAATTCTATGAATACTTTGTTTAGTTGATCGCACAATAGAATAGTAATTGTCGAGAACTGACGGAGGACCATTTAGTTTTTAATGTAAAAACCTCTGAGATGTGGGTGAAAGAAAATGTTAGATATAACTAATAGGCGTATCTTTACAGAAATATTTGCACACACACACACACACACACACACACGCACACACACACATACACACATACACACACACATATAAACACACACGCACGCACACACGCACACACGCACATACATACAGACACCTATACCACCTACACTCCTACTAGAATATGCATACATAATATATATATATAGATAGATATATACATACATACATGCGCACAGACACCTACACTTCTGTTTATGCAGAGAGATGTGTGTGTGTGTGCGTGTGTGTGTGTGTACGTAAATGAATACGCATGTATATATATATATATGGATATATATGCACAAACATATACACACACGCATACACATTTATATGCCACAAAAGAATAACTGTCTCTTCATTTTTTTTCCCTTGACACTATTTTCAAAAGTTTTGACACTCCCAACTCGAGTGTTTGCGTTTTAACTTTGCGTGCTTGGTAATTAATTGGCGACTACAATGATGATGATGTTGACAACGACGCTGACGATGACGACGACGATGTCAAAATTTGATTATCAATGATCGTCATCGTTGTTATCCTCATCGAATTATTAACCTTAAAACCAGACTACAGACAATAACACAACATTAAAAGCTTCTCTATTCTCGAGTTTCATACAACTGAAAATTCTACCGCTCTGTTATCAGTTCCGAAAGGTGCCTGTCAAGAAATGAAATCAAGTCCGGTATACTACAATATATCTCCTCCATTTTTGTTGAGATCTCTCTCTCACACAATTGGACATAGTGTCTGCTATTCCAGGAACTGATGTTCATACCATTCCAGCACCTTACCCCTCACGCTGTGATTTATTGCAGTCTGTCGAATTGGATATCGAGACTCCCTGAAAAGTCCTCCAAAGTGCTGCTGAAAAGCCGCAAATATCCGTTTGTGATACTTGACATTACATCACGTTCCGTGAAAGACCTTATCGTTTCTTCGGTTACCACAAAGTACCCCAACCCAACCTCGGATCCCTCGAACAGCTATAATGCTAAGCTTCCGTGCTTAGTGTTAAAAACATGGTCAAATGCCATTCTCACCTTTACCACCTTGCTCGCGAAGTTTTGTAACTGTTTCTTTGAATGCATTATGCATTCTGTTGATACTTCCTTATTCTATTGTCTGTCTGTCTGTCAGTCTGTCTCTCCGTCTCTCTCCTTATCTATCTATCTATCTATCTATCTATCTATCTATCTATCTATCTATCTATCTATCTGCCTACCCTGTCTGTCTGTCTTTCTGTCTGTGTGTACGTCTGTCTCCTTCCCCCTCCCTATACGAAATATTGTCATTCTTAAATAGATTTACTTTACATTTAAAAACAAACGTAGTTGTTAAGAACCCCGTATATTTGCTATTTTATCTTCCAGTGTCTATAGATATATTGAATAGATTTGGGGATCGTTTAAGGGCTTTTATGGGTGTGGTTGTCATGTAACCAATTGATATTTGTCTATGTTGTTTACCTTTCTCTTTCATTCATTCATTCATTCATTCATTCATTTTTTCTTTCTTTTTCATTTCAATCACTATTATTTATGAATACCCTCTGTACAACGAGATCAACTTTGTTGTTATTATTGTTCTTATTTTTGTTGTTATTGTTGTTCAACCCTAAGTCAAATCTTATCAAGCAGGCCTACGTTCAAAAGGTATTCCATCTATGATCATCTCATACGTTTCTGCTTTTCTTTGACCCGTATTCTCTAAAGTATCCCACTCCATTTCTGATGACAGTAAAAACGTGATCTGAGAGAGATTTGGCAGCTATTTCTATATGATCTGGAGGTGCAATGGCCCAGTGGTTAGGGCAGCGGACTCGTGGTCATAGGATCGCGGTTTCGATTCCCAGACCAGGCGTTGTGTGTGTTTATTGAGCGAAAACACCTAAAAGCTCCACGAGGCTCCGGCAGGGGCTGGTGGCGACCCCTGTTGTACTCTTCTGCTCCAACTTTCTCTCACTCTTTCTTCCTGTTTCTTGAGTAAAACTGCGATGGACTGGCGTCCCGTCCAGCTAGGGGGCAACACATACGCCATAGAAACCGGGAAACCGGGCCTATGAGCCTGGCTAGCTTTAAAAATGGGCGCATAATTAAAAAAAAACTAAAAATACGTCTATGCCACATACGGTCATTCCATTGACCTTATTCATCAATTTTTCTTATATAGGCCCAACGACATATTTTTTTACAGGACGGTGGGTATGATTGATAAAAATTAAGGTCAAGATATTACTGGTGCTTAAGGCAGTGTCGTTACTGCGCCGGAAAAAAATGCTTCACGGCATTTCTTTCCACTTAACGTCCTAGTTCCAACGCCACCAAGGCCGATTTTACCTTTCTTCCTTTTGGGGTCGATAAGACAGGTATATATATATATATATATATATATATATATATATATATACCTACACATGCAAGCAGTATGTAAACTCCTTATGCACAGAGAAAAATAAATCAGCAATTTCTGAAATAACTTACATGGATACTATCTTTCGCTTTCTCTCTCTTTTTCATCTCTCCCTTTCTCTCTCCCTCTTTATCTCTCTCTCTATCTCTATCTCTTGCACACACGCACACACACACACACACACACACACACAAATACAGATATATACACACCATATATACGCCACATCCTCCGTTATGAATACACACATCACTGTTCCCAGTCCAGTGATAATCCTATCCTGTTCTATCTGTGTCGATTAATTAATGACTGGTTGGAAAACACGTGTTGTCAGATGGTGGGAGAATGGTATATGGGGAGAAGGCAGAGAAGGTATACACAAACACAGACTCACAGACACACATCGACACACATGCACACACATACATGAGCACATATTGCAATTTTATGCGTATACAAACTACACAAAAATACGAACTAGCTGAACCAGTATACACGTATACATAACTTTGTCTACCCATTCACAGTTATACTACATCGGCATTCACACACACACACACACACACACACACGCATGTACGGACACACACACAAGTGGACAGCCGAACACAACCACACGTATACATGCTAACAGAGATAAAGACTTGCATAAAGACAAAGAAGTGAAACAGAAATGCTCTTTTAGGAATGCAGATTCCAAGCCATCGACCAACTATACTTTTGCAGACATACGTAGTTTAGACGGTATTACCTTTATATTCTATAAAATTCCTCACAAAAATAGAAGATTAAGATTAATTCTAGGAGCGACTCTCATATCGCATCACAAAGACGCAATAACTAGCACTTCATCGCTTACGACGACAAGGGTTCCAGCTGATCCGATCAACGGAGCAGTCTGCTCGTGAAATTAACGTGCAAGTGGCTGAGTACTCCACTGACACGTGTACCCTTAACGTAGTTCTCACAGAAGGTAACAAGGCTGGCTCTTTGAGATACTACTCATTTTTGCCAGCTGAGTGCACTGGAGCGATGTGAAATAAAGTGTCTTGCTTAATGACACAACGCACTGCCACGAATCGAACTCGCGACTTTACGATCATGAGGCGAATATCCTAACCACTAAGTCACGCGTCGTCACAATACCAAAATATATACGCAAATAATACATATTCCAAAAATTTAATCAATAAAAAACCCGAGCTCCAAACGATGCCAGTCTGCGTGTTTTTGCATCGTCAATAGGGATTTTGCCTCGTGAATCATAGACACTGCCAAGGTCATTTGGAGTTAAGGGATCTTTTCTGTTTCTCTCTTTTACTCTCTTTTACTTGTTTCAGACATTTGACTGCGGCCATGCTGGAGCACCGCCTTTAATCGAGCAAATGAACCCCAGAGCTTATTCTTCGTAAGTCTAGTACTTATTCTATCGGGTTCTTTTGCCGAACCGATAAGTTACGGGGACGTAAACACACCAGCATCGGTTGTCAAGCGATGTTGGGGAGACAAACACAGACACAAACATATACATATATACATGCATATATATATATATACATATATATACGACGGGCTTCTTTCAATTTCCGTCTACCAAATTCACTCACAAGGCTTTGGTCGACCCGAGGCTATAGTAGAAGACACTTGCCCAAGATGCCACGCAGTGGGACTGAACCCGAAACCATGTGGTTGGTAAGCAAGCTACTTTATTTCATTTAAATTTGCCACACGGGAAGTTCAAAGAGGTTGCTAAAGTAGCAAGCGGGCTGGACACAACAAGGATGAGGTGAGATGATAGCATTTATGATGAGGATGAGAGGGGCACCGGCACCCGCCGACCGATGGCCCCTCGGTAAGCAAGCTACTTACCACACAGCCACTCCTGCATATAAAAATAGCAAATAAAGCATTTTTCTCTGAGACAAAATCCTGCGATGAATATTATTCCTTTTCCATTGCGAAAGAACCTGTTAAAAATACATTTACACAGCATTATTTTGAGCTTCACTGCTTCAAGTGCTTACACGGAATAAATTCCAGTTTGTTAAGTCTAGCGTTTGATCTAACATTTGATCTGCTATAAATAGAACCTTGACATTTTTTACGCTTTAACAAAAGGATCCAAATACCAGATGACATATTAAAATCTGCGCTCCTAGATACACTGCGCCGTGTTTGGTATTAATTCAGACAAGCGTCGGCGTAAGAGAGCGCGTCGACCATGTGCCGATGACGTAAAAGAGTGGATGGGCGAACAACAAACCAATTGATCGTCTGCTGAGAATTGGCCAAAACCAAGTTTGTGGTGGCGAACGCTTGTTAAAGAAGTTGTCAAGGAAATTCGGCGCAAGATGGGGTGGCGTGGGGGCAGAGAACGTCTTAATTTAGATAAATACACATATATCAATTATCATACAACACAAATTCTTGATCTATTAAAATTAACTCCACTTCTAGAGGATTCGTAATAATTACCAAATGATAATTAAGACCAAATCCCCACGAGAAAAGGAGATAATCGCAAGTCCCATGCCACCAGGGGAAAGGACTGGCTTGTTGCCTGAAGAATCTTTGTCACCATAAGATTGGACACTTGTTTCCCTCTTACTCGATTTTCTAAAAGCTGTTTTTACTGCTCTTCTCTTGCGTTTGAGATTCACTTCATACACACACCCACACACACACACACACACACACACACACACACACGCGCACACACACGCACGTACGCACGCGCACACATGCTTTTATTCTTTTGCTTGTTTCAGTGTTTTGACTGTGGCCATGCTGGAGCTCCGCATTAAAAGGATTTAGTCGAAGAAATAGACCCCAGGAGTTATTCTTTGTAAGCTTAGTACTTATTCTAAGTTACGGAGACATAAACACACCAGCATCGGTTATCAAGTGATGGCAAGTGGGGACAAACACAGAAACACACACACACACACACACGCACACGCGCACACACACACACACACGCACACACACACACAACACAAACATATATATACGACGGACTTTTTTCAGTTTCCGTCTACAAGGCTTTAGTCAGCCCGTGGCTATAGTAGAAGACGCTTGCTCAAGGTGCCACGCAGTGGGACTGAACCCGCAACCATGTGATTGGCAAGCAAGTTTTTTTTTTTTTTACCACACAGCTACGTCTAATATATATGTAATTTAATATACACAGTATAAAGATACGTGCTACTAATAGTTTGTTGCTGTGAGCAAAGAGCTCGTATCTTTATACTATGTATATTAAATGATATTTATCTCTCACTGGATGAGGTAGACGTTTTTCTTAAGTTCACCCTAACGGAACAGTAAACTATATATATATATATATATATCTTATCTTATGCGCCCTTTTAAAGCGTAGCCAGGCTCATGGGCTAAGTTTCCCGGTTTCTATGGCGTACGTGCCCCCCCCCCC
>NC_068991.1:56423371-56425184 GCF_001194135.2 Octopus bimaculoides
ACGGTAGCACAACTTTAGGCTTAATCGTAGTATATTAGCACATCTGTTTTTCTTTGTTCCCATCATTCACTCACTCACTCTCTCTCTCTCCTCCACTCTCTCTCTCTCCTCCACTCTCTCTCCATACACACGTTTCCAAAACACAGGCAAATAAGGTCTTTCTCTTCACACCCTCTTTCGATCCCTCTCCCACACCTCCACCACCACAACCACAACCACAAACACACAACTTTCCAGACCACGATGCTCAGGAACACCCTTCCGGTTCACATATTGCGCCCAATTAACGACCTACGATACGGTACTTTAAAAGAACTGCCAGCTGTTCTTATCTATCCTTATGTCCACATTCACCTATATCCACTCCAGGGGGGAATCCGAAAACCCTCTCATTTCATATATTCTTGTTTGTAAAAAACAAAAAAATTAACCCCCAAAAACATCAATGAAGCATAAAAAGAGCATTCCCCTCACCCCCAATCCTTGGATAAACACTGAAAATGAGCTCATTAATTTGAGAACTATGTACAAGCAACAGTTTTCTATCCAACGTTGTTATTGTTTAGCCCCATATCAGATGTCATTAAGAAAATCTATGATAAAAGCGTTCCAGGTTTGACCATCTCATTTATATATATATATATATAAAGGACTAGGTTTGGCCTGTATGTCGTTCCTTTGGGAAGTGATACAGTTTTATTTGAAGTTACATGACTGCTATTTTCAGTAGGACCATCGATCAGGTGGAGTGTGCTACTACGTTAGCCAGTTCATCCAACGTTTCACTTATGCCTTTCCATCGGTGTCACCTTTGAACAAATTTTGGTCAAAACTTCATGGACCTTGGAATTTCATGGACCTTGCCACCATGCTGACCTCGCGCTCCCCCATCTGACACACAATAAAACATGTTCTGATATATTCTCCCTGGACTAAGGCAGCGAGCTGGCAGAGTTGTTAGCACTCCGAACAAAAGGCTTAGCGACATTTCGTTCAACTTTACGCTCTGAGCTCAAATTTCACTAAGGTCGACTTTGCCTTTTATCATTTTGGAGCCGGTAAAATAAGTACCAGTTGAGTACTGGGGTCGATGTAATTGACTTACTCACTTCCTCAAAATTGCTGACCTTGGCAAAAATTGAAATCAATATAATATACACCCCGGACACACTCTATTTCCATTTTTATTTTCTACATTCCTGTAGAGAATCACTACTCGGTGTTTTGATCTGCTAGAAGCAACTGCCACTTGGCAGAAGTAACTGCCAAGGCGGCGAGCTGGCAGAAACGTTAGCACACCGGGCGGAATACTAAGCGGTATTTCGTCTGCCGTTATGTTCTGAGTTCAAATTCCGCCGAGGTCGACTTTGCCTTTCATCCTTTCGGGGTCGATTAAATAAGTACCTGTTACGCACTGGGGTCGATATAATCGACTTAATCCGTTTGTCTGTCCTTGTTTGTCCCCTCTATGTTTATCCCCTTGTGGGCAATAAAGAATTAAGAAGTAACTGCCACTCTATACCGCCTAAATGAAGGAAAAATTGGGTAATGTAATGTTCGAAATAGTCAGAAAAATAAAACATAACAGATTGGTCACTGCTACGACATCTTTTCTGTTAGAAATAAAAGTCAAGTTTCTTCAAAATTTTACCTTAATGTCTTAAAGAAAGGTAATGTAGTTCTAGACGCAAAATATATGAAGTTGGATGGTCACGACTGGAATATCGATCAGGACTGCATTAAATTAACCACAATCAAAACCACCACCACCACCTCCACCACCACCACCACCACCACAAACACCCCACTACCA
>NC_068991.1:56426551-56432409 GCF_001194135.2 Octopus bimaculoides
GCAAAAGAACCCGATAGAATAAGTACTAGGCTTAAAAAGAATAAGTCCTGGGGGCGATTTACTCGACTAAAGGCGTTGCTCCAGCATGGCCGCAGTCAAATGACTGAAACAAGTAAAAGCGTAAAAGTTTATTATTATTATTATTATTATTATTATTATTATTATTATTATTATTATTATTCCAGTCTTCCTCCCCCTCATCGTCATCATTACTACTTTGTTCCTGTTTGTTTTTTCTTCTTCCCTTTTCAGTGTTTTACATGTAAAACCCTCTCCATAATTACTTTAACATAGTATGACAATTCAAACACAAACACATATTTATGTAATACATTTGACGATTTATGTTCTCAATATATATATATATATATTTTCATTTGATGTCTTTGTTACTTTCTTAAAGATTTGGCTAGAAAAATACACAAAAAGCGGAATGGTAGTGGTTAAATGCGATCCTTCTCTTTTCGATTTTCGTTCGTTCGATGCGAACACGCATAGAAAGGAGACAAGGATGGTATCTAAGCTATGCAGCAGATGTCTCAGAGTCTCTTGTGAAAGAAAGCATAGCTCTAAACCTCCTCTTACTCCCTTTTTTCATTCGGCGGTAGTATCAGATGACATTGCATTCTAACATTAGATTCATTGTTTTCACAGATGGTCAGCTAACTAGATCTTCTCAGAATGTATGTTGAACACATCAAGATTCTCAGCTGAATTGGCCTGTGACAATTAACACAGTTTTCAAGTCCTATGTCTTGGATGCTGATGAGAAATATAACAGCAGGAGAGAAGAAACAGCCTGCTGGGTGGTGATAATGTTGAGTTTTGAGAGCATAATTAGTTATGTCACTTATGTTCGTTTGTCTTATAACGTCTTTGTAAAATACTTCCGATAAGGCTCCATGAGATTTCACTGACATCAAGCTGTAGCCCTTTTTTTTTCAGTCTTTTATCAAAATTTTTTAAAAATAAGAATAAAACCCTTAAAAATCCTCCAAATCTCAATCCACATAGTAACGATAAATTTCGATTCAAGATCTCTTTCAGTTCTTTAATATTGGTTTCAGATTTTGGCACAAGGCCAGCAACTTCAGGAGAGAGATTATGTCGATTACATTGACCCCAGTCCACAACTGTTACTTATTTTATCGACCCCGAAATGATGACAGGCATCTAGTTTTTTCAGTCGCAAAATATGTATTTTTTAAATGACAGTAACAAATCTGAAAATCAGTTATAATAATGTAGCTTTCCAGTCTCATTGCTTTGAAGGCATGATGTTGTGGAGAAAAAAAATTGGAGAAAAAAGTTACAGAGGTTTAAAAATTGAAAAACTGTAAATTTTTAGCCAATAGTCAGACAGAAAATTTTCGCGTTTAACTTTAAGGTTGTACCCTGTGAAATTTAGAGTTAGCGTCTGACATGTTCACTGTAGTCAAAATTCAGAGTTACATCGATACACAAAAATTGAAAGCAATCTGAGAAAAATTAAGGTAGGGCTCATTTTGAGAATGAGAAAGACTAGATCCGATGACAGGCAGTGTCGACCTCGACGGAATTTTAGCTCAGAACACGAAGACGGACGAAATGCCGCTAAGCATTTTGCCCAGTGTGCTAACGACTCTTTTCTACTCTAGGTGCAAGACCCGAAGTTTTTGGAGAGGGGGCCAGTCGATTAGATCGATCCAGTATACAGCTGATACTTAATTTATCGACCCCAAAAGGATGAAAGGCAAAGTCGACCTCGGCGGAATTTGAACTCAGAACTTAAAGACACGAAATATCGCTAAGCATTTCGCCCGATGTGCTAACGTTTCTGTCAGCTCGCCCCCTTGGTGTACTAACGATTCTTTTCTGCGCTAGGAACAAGGCCCGAAGTTTTGGGAGAGGGAAGGCCAATCGATTAGACCGACCCTAGTAAGCAACTGGTATTTAATTTATCGACCCCGAAAGGATGAAAGGCAAAGTCGACCTCGGCGGAATTTGAACTCCGAACTTAAAGACAGGAAATATCGCTAAGCATTTCGCTCGGCGTGCTAACGTTTCTGCCATCTCGCTACCTTCTTTCAGTTCTTTAATATTATGTATGATTTTAAAGCGGCGAGTTGGCTGAATTGTTGCCGTGCCGAATAAAATGCTTAGCGGTATTTCGTCCGTCATTACGTTCCGAGTGCAAATTCCGGTCGAAGTCGATTTTGTCCTTCATCCTTTCGGGGTCGATAAAAATGTACCAGTTGAGCACTGGGGTTGATGTAATCGACTTACCTCAGTTAACGGAATTGCTGGTCTTGTGCCAAAATTTGAAACCAGCATGACTTATGATTTTGTATTCCTTATGAAGTTTCATATTATTTTGTTGTCACAGCCAATGGAATAAGATTTCGGGTATGGCTGTGTGTTGGTTAAGAAGCTTGCTTTGTAACCCCGTTTTTTTGGGGTACAGTCTCACTGTATAGCGTTTTTGGAAAGTTGTCTTCTACTATAGCCCCGGGTCGACCAATCACTGTGAGTAAACTTGGTAGACGGAAACTGTGCGGAAGCCCGTCGTATAAATCTGTGTAAGTATATGCGCATGTGTCTATGTTTGGGTTTGTTCTCCCACCATCTCTTGGTAACCAGCGTTAGTTTGTTCATATCTCCGTGACGTAGCAATTCGCTAAAATAGACTGATGGATTAAATACCAAACTTAAAAAAAAAATTAGTACTGGGTAAGTTTGTTCGACTAATCTATTGAAAGTGGTGCCCCAGTATGGCCACAGTCCGGGTACTAAAACACATAAACGATAAATGATAAAAATTCGGCTTTGAGATTAAGAACAGGAATTTGTTAATTAAAATTAGGGGTAGAATTTGCGCCTCAAGTCACTATTTCACTTTAGGTCAGCTCTGGTTTTATAAATCTATAAATAAAGATGCCAGACTTGTTATCTTCATTTCGGGTTTCGTGCCTATATTCACTTATGGTCATAAATGTGTAATGACCTCAAAAGTTCGACCGCGAAATGGGATTTCTTCGAAAGATCTCTGAGTAAACTTTACTCGACACGTTGCGTAGCTCGGAGATCAGAGAGTGTCTCCATGTCGAGCCGCTACGTTTCTATATTGAGAGGTCACAGCTCCAGTACTACTGAATTGTAATTAGAACGTCATAGAAAAGAATCACATGACAGATTCTTCAAGCCGTTCTAACCAGAAAGAGATTAAGGAATAGATCAAGAACGAGATGTTTGGATAATATTCTCAATCTCATTTGGTCACACTTCGGAATCCAGTAGGAAAAACTAATGACTGTTGTTTCTGATAGGACCCTACAGAAAAGGTGCTTGTGATCGCTACAGTGACTTCACATTATAATACAACCAAATAGTGTTATGTCTATGTAACATAACAATGATTAGTGATTAGACCTTGCTACCTAACTAATCAGTGACGTCACAATGTTACACCCCTGACCAGTGACACTAAAGTATCACACAACTAACCAACGACATTGCACTGCTACAATACTGCCACACTGACGCAGTGGCTGTCAACCTGGGTCCATTTAGCCCTTGTGAGTCCATATAAGGCTTTTTGTTAAAATTCATTAGCTTATGCTTTTCAATACAATTCTATGTTTTAACAATTTTTTAAAATACAACTAATAATATTATTTACATTATTTACATTAAGTGGTTAAGAGCGCGAGCTACTAACCCCAAGATTCCGAGTTCGATTCAGGCAGTGACCTGAATATAATAATAATAATAATAATAATAATAATAATAATAATAATAATAATAATAATAACAACATCAAAAAATACTTCAGGAGTGAGAACACGGGTTCGAAATTTCCCCAAGACACCCGATGAAAGCTGGAGGGTATATCAGCCGAAACGTTGTGTTAACAACAAACAAGATGAGGACAAATATCCGTCAATTGTTGTTGTTGCTGTTGGCACTCCGTCGCTTACGATATCGAGGGTTCCAGTTGATCCGATCAACGGAACAGCCTGCTCGTGAAATTAACGTGCAAGTGGCTGAACACTCCAAAGCCACGTGTGCCCTTAACGTAGTTCTCGTGACACAGTGTGACAAGGCTGACCCTTTGAATTACAGGCACAACAGAAACAGGAAGTAAGAGTGAGAGAAAGTCGTGATGAAAGAGTACAGCAGGGTTCGCCACCATCCCCCGCCGGAGCCTCGTGGAGCTTTAGGTGTTTTCGCTCAATAAATGGGTCAGAACCACTGCTCAAACGAAACGAGAGTGTGACATTGTATCATGCCATAATTGCGACCTAAGCAGGAAGCGATTGCCTGACGCACTTGTAATTCTATAATACGATGTACCATAGCACTGCACCACTGACAAATGAGTGCAGAAACACAACGATATAATATCCAAGTTTATCATTGCCATGATATTCTCGTATATCAAAATAGCCACAAGTGGAAAGAAGAATAATTTAATATTATAACGGTATAAATTCGATATGGTGAATACCGTAAACTGGGGTTAACATCTCACAGTTTCTTGTGTACTGAGTTAGAAGAAACTAATACAAATAAATTCTCAGAATATTTGTTCAAGATATCGGCTTTATTTCCACCGATTAGGCAAAATCCGATTCTGCTGTTTACTGAATTATTAAGTGTAATTTATTATTTAATTGTGAATCACGACTACTCCATAGAAACCACAGCTAATTAGAAATTATAGCTCTAATTAATTAGCAATTCGTTATCAGTGTTATGTGTTATGTCTTTTCACATAGCAAGTAGTTTATAGCCTGGCTTTCACTAAGATTAATGTTAATAATATAATGAGCTAATGTAGTGTAGAATAATAGATGTCAGAGTCTATCGAGCGACCGCTGTTCTTGTTATACAGTTTCGATTCTCGGTTATAAACGTTTGTGTTTCTTAAATAGCTTAATTAAAGGAGGAAGGACAGCGCCCAAGATAATTTACAGTGTCTCTGAGATTGGTGGGATGAAAGAGAGCAATTTATTTCGTGAAACGCCTTGAAGGGTTTAGTCGAACAAATCGCTCCAGTATTTATTATTTTTTGTAAAGTTTAGTACTTATTTTATTGGCCCCTTTTTACCGAACCGTTAAATTAGGCTGATGTAAACAAACTAACGCTGGTTATCAGGTGGCGTGGTGGACTAATACGCAAAGACACACACACACACATACACATACACACACACACACAAGAGTCTGCATGAGCTGCACACAAGTGTATGAGTGCTTCAGACATTTAACGAACTGTCTGGGAGACCCGCAACCAGCAGAACTGAGGAAAACATCACAGATGTACGTGCAGCTGTGAGGCGAAATCGTCGAATCCACATCCGTGAGTTATCAGAGGATGTGCAGATTAGTTACGGTTCAGTTCAGTCCATTATCACTGAAGATTTGTGTATGAGACAGTTGTCTGCCAAATTCGTGCCAAAACTGCTTTCAGCTGACCAAAAAGACATTCAGGTTTCAGTTGCACAAACTCTCCTTAATTGTGTCGAGAACGATGAAAACTTTTTGAAAACTTTGCGTAGGCCTCTGAGCAGGTATCGCCAAGCTTTTAGCAAAATTTGATGCAGCTTCTCTGCTCAACTTTCTCTGTCATGGTCAATGCGATGATCACATGCTACACACCTTCCTTCCAAGCATTGCTGTAAATAGCAGAAATGAGCTAGAACGTTAAAACTTAGTGCACATACACAGCAGAGGTCAAGGACAATATGTGTCAAGCAGCTTCACTCTGCGTACTTTTGTTACTATAGCAACAGTCCGGATACTTATTGATCAGATCACCTACACACACACACACACACACACACACACACACACACACACACACACACACACACACA
>NC_068991.1:56432527-56436104 GCF_001194135.2 Octopus bimaculoides
AATCGAGTATCTCGTATAGCAGGTCCTCGTAAAGTGAGGTATTACTGTAAATACAAATATATTTCTTAAACAAAAATATTATCTTATTTCGGCGAGTTAAGTCATCGCCCGACGATGGTTTATTTTGAAATCATTGTCAATAAGTCATCGCCCGACGATAGTTTATTTTGAAATCATTGTCAATAAGTCATCGCCCGACGATGGTTTATTTTGAAATCATTGTCAATAATATTCTTGTTTAAGAATAATAAATTTGTACCTTACGAAAGTATAGAGTAACCCATCAGATTGATGTAAAATTGTTTTTATTATAACTAGATCTAAAAAAAAAGATACACTCTCATAAATCTTTTTATCCACAGAACCACGATGGTGATGATGATGGTGAGATAGATCTCAATTACACCTCATCCTCCTCGTAACTACAAGCCGAATATATTTACAGCAATCTTAAGAGTTAACCAGAGCTAGTGTCGTGTTGAGAATGGGCATAGAGCACAGCTGGTGTCAACATTCGAACTTCCATCTCTTCTATCAGTGTTTCGATAAATTTATGCAGCATATTAACAAAGAATCATTAAGATTCAATTATAATTGAATACGAGAACCAGTTATTATTGCTTAAGTGACATTTTCTATTTTGAAACACAAACCGGTTCAACTAGATGTTAAAGTTTTGCAAAATCTCACACAAGCCCACCAGCATAGAAATAGACGTTTCAAAAAATGCTTTAAACTCCCTCGTTGTTCAATTATGGAGTTGTCATTGTGTTAGATGAAACATTCACAGATAAATGAGCTAAAAAAAGAAACTTTTGTAGCAAATTTCCACATAATTTATTTTTCTTATTAACAAACGTTATGATATATTATTCATGTGAGTCAACTTAGTTCCACGTCATACGGTTTGAACGTGTATCTTTCATATTTTACTTCTTTCAATCATTGGACTACAGCCAGGCAGGGGAAACTGCTTGAAATATGTTAGTTAAAAAAAATCGACATCCAAGACTTATTTTTGTAAGCCTAGTACTTACTCTATCGGAATCTTTTGCTGAACTGCTAGGTACGGAGACGTAAACACACCAACATCAGGTGTCAAGCGATGGTGGGGGAGACAACCACAGAGAAAAAGACACACACATTAATATATATATATATATATATATATATATATATATACACATACTGTACATACACACACGAAATTAAGATAAACCATGTTCTTTTTTTTGTCTAAAATATACTTTCCTTCATTTTCTACAATACTCTTTCATCTATCTGGTAGACTTGCATGGCTTCTCTTTCAAAATTCACAGATGGAAGAACACCTTTCATCTTCAATCCAAAGATGATTGTTTTTCTTCTAGCGTTGGCTTAAGCCGCTCAAACTGCTCGCAGTAGATCTCCTTTGTTATCGTTTGGTTTGGGTTTAAAAGATAAAAGTGGACTACACCTTTCATATCCCACGAAACAGATAACACCACCTTACGTGAGTGAAGATCTTCTTTAGCCTGGGGTACCGGTGTTTCTCCTTTCCCTACTCACTGTCTTCGGCGCTTGACATTTTTATAGAAAGCCCATTTCTCGTCACCAGTCACTATTCGGTCGAAAAAATGTTCATTCGTGAGACGTGGCAACAAAGAAGAGCACTCATTCACTCTCTGCGCGCGATTGGACTCAGAACGTTTTGTGTGACGTGAGGGCTAAAGGGAAATGAAAGTGTCACCTCTGGAGTTTACCAATGATCACTATGCCGATAGGTAACTGAACAGAATAAATTTGCAATCTATAAATCTCTTTAACCAATCTCTTTGACCAATTACTTATCTGGAAAGGCCTTGAAATCAATGTTACCATCCGGGTACTATCTCTGACCCAGTGATAATAAAAAGACTCAAAGAGGTCTGCAACCAAATAACTTTACTCAACACTTTGCAACTGAATCAGGGGAGGCAAAGATACTTCTCCTTTACTTGACAATTTATGCATCACATTGCAGAAATCACAATCTAAGTATGTCGCAAAGCAAGCACTTACACTGTCGCACCATTGAATTACAAATAATGCTCGTCTTGTATCCTCGGGTATCCTACAGCTTGTATCCTACAGCTTCCTTTATCTAATCCCAACAATTTTACTTGATAAATAAGCCTCAACAGAAAGAAATTTAGGAATATGAAAACGAAATATTAAATGTGTTTTATTCTGAGCACCATATTCTTCATTCTCTACTTTAAAAGTCAAGCATCGAAGACTGCCTCAGCTTAGTTTAATCTGGCAGTGATTATCTCCCTTAGGATAGCTGAAACCTAAAAGTGCGCTGCATATATAAATTCCCGATCTCCAAAAATGTTATGAAAAACAAAAAAAAAAAAAACAAACAAAATCACATATTTTTAAAGAAATTTATTGAAAATTTTCATAACATCTGGTCGACTCGAAGTTATAATAGAAGAGACTTGCCCAAAATGCCATGCAGTGGGACTGAAACCGGAATCAAAAGGCTGGAAGAGCAAACTTATTACTGCACAGCTACGCCTGCGCGTATGACAGATAACCATTTTTTGTTTACAAAATTCTTCATGTTGTTCTGATGCTTCATACATATATTCCATTAGTATATTAATAGGTTGTTAAAAAAAAAACGTTTTTCATTTGCCATATATATATATATATATATATATATATATATATATATGTATTATGTGCTTATCGCTTATATGATACGAAATATGTTAATTTTACATAATTTTTCGTTGAAGGTGGAATCAACAGAATAGTGATGTTAGTTTTGAAATTTACAGCCGTACTAACTGCAATTTCCTAGCTTGTTACGTCAATACTTGATATTAACGCAGATGTCCAGTCAAATGGATTATTGCGAATGATGCATTATCAGACAAAATCTTGTAACAAAATAATAAACAAAAATAAACAAACAAACAAAAAAAAAAACCGAAAACAATGCAAAATGCAACAGCAAAACTATAAACACACGACAAAATCTCCTTCAAAAAAACATGAACAAAAATAAAAATACAAACAAGCAAATTTCAATTGCTGTTTTCCATTTGACACAACCATGTTTATATGATACGCTATCCCATTATCAAGATATTTATAATATTAATTCGTAAAAACAGCGAAAATAATTGTATCAGCTGTCTCATTGTTAATTTTCTACTCGCTCTTGTCAAGTCTGAGAGGATATCTATGTTCATATGATGAGGAGAGTAAACTTTAGGTCATAGCTTTTCTCTCTCGGTATATTTACCATGATATTGATTTCTCACATAGAGACTAAACCAAAACTATACGTACATACATACATGCATACATATACACACATATAAAATACACAATTATATATAAATGTATGTGTTGTATGTAAGCGCATCTATGCATGTGTATATATGCATATATATTCTTGTATGTGTGAGTATATATATATATATATATATATATATATATACAAACATATATATATATATATATATATATACTTATACATACATACATGTATATATATATATACATATATATACACAGATGCTCATATACATATACGCGTATA
>NC_068991.1:56436308-56437595 GCF_001194135.2 Octopus bimaculoides
TATGTATGTATAGGAGACCAAAGTGTACGTACGCCGCTATATGTATATAAAAATAATACAAAAAATGGGACAAGAACGCAACAGGCGACTACAAAACATCCAGACAGTTAGATGATACAAAAGGAGACAAGTTAAAACAAGGACGGGTCATTCGGAGTTTTCTTTCGTCAATCGAGTTCCAGATTATCTTTGCAGTTTCGGTTGGTTATACTCGAGACTGCTCCGGGCAGATTGGAGAAGTGGAGAAAGGGGTACAATAGCATATATCTTGTCAGGGTGCAGAATAGCACTTTTTCAAGGCAGATATAAGTGGCCCCATGACAGGGTGTTTGCAGCACCTGCTCACACACTGGATCAGGAAAGGCTCAAGAAACATCATCACCAGGAGAAAGCAACAACAGAAATTAAGTTCGTGAAAGAGGGAGAGATGCCAGTAAAGTCATCAAAAACAATGCGAAGCTTGTTGCATGGATCTCAACCATGGGATATGAAAGTGGACCTAAGGAAGGGACTGCAGTTTACCCAGGTCGTCCATACAACTCTGAGGCCAGATGTGGTCCTGTGGTCTGAAAAGGCCTAGAAAATTATCATAATTGAACTCAGTCCCGTGGGAAGAGGGGTGTGATGAGGCTCATGAACGGAAGTGTGCAAAATATGAGAGCTATCTGCAGGATTGCTGGGAGAAGGGATGGTAGGTATGGCCTTTACTATTCGAGGTTGGCTATAGGGGACTCCCTGCTCAGACGGCATGGAGGATGCTTACAGCTATTGGAATGAGAGGAAAGGAGCGAAAGGTGCCTGTGCGCAAGATGGGAGAGGCAACTGAAAGAATCTCTTATTGGCTTTGGAGTAAGAGAGAGGAGTTAAGCTGGAAGACAGGAGAAGATGAGGAGCAGTGGATTGCCCACCTCTGCTGACTCACTGCTGACCAACGGGAGGGTTCAGGGTCGAAACAGCCAATGAACGTTGTATACCGTCTGATGACATCAGTTTTTTCTGGCCGAAGCTCCATTCACTTAGAAAAAGCACCTCCTTCTAGGTGATGTTAACGCACACGCACACGTACACACACACACACATTTATTGATAGAAAGACAGATCGATAGATGCACATATAACTAATGTGTGTATGCACACATAAGCCTTCATACATACACATATGTTTCTTTCTCTTTCACACACACACACACGCACTCTCCCTCTCTCTCTCTATATATATGTATATATATATATATATATATATATATATATATATATATATATATATATATATATATATATATATAT
>NC_068991.1:56438228-56439459 GCF_001194135.2 Octopus bimaculoides
CTGACAGAAGTAGTTGAGTTTAACTGTAGGCGTTAAGAGTCGCTGGTGCAGATTAAGATGGTCTACATCAAAATCCGAAATCGTGATCCGACTATATACGCTGGGGACTTAATTTATTTATGTTGCATGCCTCGTCTCTCTGTTTTTTTTTCCGTTTTTTTTCGTTGTTCAAAAAGTTCGTTTTCTGTTGTCGTTTCGCATTGTGTTTAACGTTTTTTGTGATGTCCTGTACCCATATATGCATGTATGTATACATAGAGATGTAGGTATGTACATATATGTATGGATATATGCATATATTTATATATTATTTATATTATTATATGATCGAACGCCACGCATCTTTCCTCCAAGAAAGTTATATATATATATATGTATATATATATGGTAGTTCCTCAGTATGGTCACATGTGAATCGTTGGCGATTTTCTTCCTCTGTCTTCATTTTCGATTGGACTTTCCTCTGTTTCTGAAGAAGAGCGTTGCTCGAAACGTTAAACCATCTTTCTTTCCTTCCCTGAGCGTCTGCTAATACTTTACATGTACCAAGTTCTCGCGTTGTTGTTTTATTTGTGTTTGTTCTTCGTTTTTTTTTGCGGATTTACTATATATAAAACTGTGATAAGTGTGTACATATATGTACATATAGAAACATACATATATGTATAATATACTTTTATAAGAAGACGGGTGAGAAAGGTTTCGAACAGTCCGACGAAGGATACAGGGCAGAAACTGCGAAGTCACTTTCACTCACCTTCTCTTCTAAAAGTATAATAAAAATGTGCTCTACAGAAAGTATTGAAGCAACTCTTTGGTTTAATGTTAAATTGTTTCTATTATAACTCGACACATGAACAAATATATAAGTGTGTGTGCGTGTTTGTGTGTGTAAGCAGTTGTTTATTTGTCTATCGTCAACCTTTGATACATAACCGAAAGCATCGTGGACAAACAAGATCAGAGGTCCATGTCTGTTTTTAACCTCTGTCCATTTCTAAGTACACAATCACACTTCCCTTCTCACAAAATAAGCATTAATTCTTCACAAGTGCTAATTGCGGTTTTTTTTGGTTGATGTCATTGTTTATTATCATCATCATTATTGTTATTATTATTATTATTATTATTATTATTATTATTATTATTATTGTTGTCGTTGTTGTTATTATTATTATTATTATAGAAAAGAAAAAGACAAATGAACAATGTACACCTGTAATTTGTTTTA
>NC_068991.1:56439964-56441143 GCF_001194135.2 Octopus bimaculoides
TATATATACATATGCATATATAAGTATGTATGTATGTATGTATGTATGTATGTATGTATGTATGTATGTATGTATGTATGTATGTATGTATATACGCCCGCGTGTATACACAAATAGACATACATATTCATCATTCCTGTCAAGTTTTATATGCAATATGCATAATTCCCACTTTGTGTCACACGCTCAATAATGCCGGCTGCTTAGCATTTATATTTGTCTTCAGAATTTTCTAGTATTACCATCACAACCACAACCACAACCACTATAAAAATCATCATCATCATCATCATCATAGTCGTCGTCGTCGTCATCACCGCCATCATCATCATCATCATCATCATCATCATCATCATCTTCATCGTCGTCGTCATCAACATCATCATCATTATCATCATCATCATCATCTTCAACATCATCGTCAATGGCATCATCATCATCATCTTCGTCGTCATCATCATGACCACTACCGCCTCCACCCCCACCCAACCCCAACTACCACCACCGCCGCCACCGCCGCCGGCACCACCACCCACCGTCGTCGCCGCCACCATCGACCACTCGTCATCACTACTACGTAGACGTGCCAGTCCCTCCTCTACGGATTGGCACTGTCTCTTTGATATAGCAGATATTCCCAACAATATTGAGATTTCTCCAGATCTTCCCACCATTCTTTGTCTTTCACAAAGTGGAGCGACAATTTGCATAAGATTTCCCAGAGTACCCTCCTCACAAGACACGTTGTTGACGTTACTATTGTTGTTGTTATTGATGTTGCTGTTGTTGTTGTTGTTGTTGTTGGTGGTGGTGTTAGACGAGCAACAGAAGAGATCATGAATTTTAATGTATCTGCAATGATTTCAATCTGAGCGACAGAGAATGGCAGGAAGACGAAGAAAGACGAAGAGGGAAGAGGGGCGGGGAAGAGGAAGGGGATGAGGAGGAATACGAGGAGAGGAAAGACAAACAAAAGACCAGGAACAAAGACCGTTGAAAGATCATATCTGATATAATGGTAGATCTTGGGACATTACATGACATAAACACACACACACGCACGCATACACACACGCACACAGGCACCCCCCCCCCAACAAAAACACACATAAATACACGCGCGAACATACATGCACGTACATATGCAGACATAAACACGCATATATATATATATATATA
>NC_068991.1:56441370-56442839 GCF_001194135.2 Octopus bimaculoides
TATATATATATATATATATATATATATATATATATATATATGTATATACATATATATACACACACTCTCACATACATGCTCAAACATGCACGCGCTCACACATATGCATACATATTTTCGTGTATATAAATATGTTTATATACGTACACACACGCACACACACACGCACGCACATATATGTATATATATGCATATACACGTACGCACATATACACTTACACAGACACACCCAAACACACACACACACACACATATATATACAAACCACGCAAACACCCAGACATGTGCAGGTGCTTCAAACACATCACGTATAAATAAAAAAAACTCATATATACATACACATATATACGCACAAATCCATATAGGCACACACACACACAAGCAGACATGCACGCACGTACACTCTCCGACATAAGAAAACGAAGCAACACAAGCACACACACACACACACACACACACACACACACACACACACACACATACACACACCATGCAGATACAAACACATTCATATATATATGTATATATATATATATATCGTAAAATATATTTGCCAAATAAAAGTGGCGGTCCCATAGAGGACGATGTTACTGTTGTTTTTAGCCCTAGGACGACATCTCCAGCTGGAGATTTAGGTAAATAAGTGTTTTTTTTTTCTATCAAACATAACTAATTTTTGATGCCACCTGATATATCCGAAGACACTTATTCGTGAAATGCACCACAAGAAACTCAGAGTAACGTTGTTTCAAGATTCAGTTTTTAATAAACAATATGCCCCGTCTAATGTTTCTATTGGGTACGTTCTTCTTTTCGTTTCTATCACAAATATCGATTTGTTTATCCATCTATTTCTCTATCATTCGTTGAGAACTTTGAAATATATTGCAAGAAATTCCTTCTGTGCAGCAGACGCAGTTTGAGATTAAAATAGCAATTTATGTATCATACTTACCTTTTACCTGTTATTTTTTACTTGTTTCAGTCATTAGACTGCGGTCATGCGGGAGCATTCCTTGCATCATTTTTTAGTTGATTGAATCAACTCCAGTACTTATTTTTTTAAAGCCTGGTACTTATTCTATTGGTCCTTTTGCCAAACCGCTATGTTACAGGGACGTAAACACACTAACACCTGTTGTCAAGCGGTGGTGGGAAACAAACCAGCCACAAAGACACCCACGCACACACACCTACACACACAGAAACACACACACAAACACACATACATATACGACGGGTTTCTTACAGTTTCGATCTACAAAATCCACTCACAAGGCTTTGGTCAGCCCAAGGCTAAAAAGTAGAGGACACTTGTCCAAGGTGCCACACAGTGGAACTGAACCCAGAAGCATGTGGTAAGGAAGCAAGTTTCTTCTCAAACAGACACGCCTGCCCCTCTAAATGCAAATATATCTCGGAAAGCCAAATTAACTGCGGTATTAGCAGTGCCGCCACCGCTGCTGGAC
>NC_068991.1:56445381-56446236 GCF_001194135.2 Octopus bimaculoides
TACTACTATTACTACTACTACTACTACTACTACAAATAATGGTAATAATAAGTGTAAATGTTGTTAGGGCATCATCGCATAGTCTCTTAAACTTGGAACATTTTTATGAGTTTTTCCGAAGAAGTAAAATCTCTTGGTGTACTTTCCACACCATGAATAACAACATCAGCAGCACCATCACCACCACCAACAACAACAACAACAGCGACGACGACGACAACAACTGTAGCAATAATAATAATAATGATGATGACGATGATGATGATGAAGATGATGATGATGAAGATGATGATGATGGTGGTGGTGGTGGTGGTGATGATGACGAAGATCATAGGTGGTGTAAGTTAATAAGTCACTTCTGAAACGGCTCAGTAAGTGGTGGCATATTGATTACGATAGATTACGGCAGATTACGGCAGACAACGACAATTTATAGCCACGTTAGTGTCAGAGAACGAAGACTAATTGGAGGTGAATTAGACGTGAAAGAAAACAGAAACGTCTGAGACAAAAGACAAAAACGTATCTCCCAGCATTAGTTGGTCAACATACCAGATGAGATCTTCACTAAATTGCATGTATGCGTGTTTGTGTATGTGTGTGTGTGCGTGTGTATGCGTACGTGTGTGTGTGTGTGTACGTGCACGTGTATCTCTCTCTATATATATACATGCATATACATATGCGTTTTATCTATGTATATATATATATGTATATATACACATGTATATATAGATATATGCGTGTACACACACATACATATATACATATATACATATATACATATATATATTCATATATATATGTATGTATATATATATATATATATATATATATATATATATATATATATAT
>NC_068991.1:56447365-56449729 GCF_001194135.2 Octopus bimaculoides
ATATATATATATATATATATATATATATACATACACATATTCACAGACACACGCTAATAACGAAGAGTAAAAATGAGTGCTTAACACTGCATTGGTGTATATATATATATATATATATATACGATGGGCTTCTTTTCGTTTCCATCTACCATACACATACATACGCACATGCAGGTACGCACATACAAGACAGATATTCAGGTGAATATATGTTTGTGTTCGGCTCTAGGTGCTTGTGTGCGTGTGTGCATGTATGTGTGTGTGTGTGTCCGTGCGTGTGTGCGTGCGTGTGTGTGTGTACGAGGGCTTGAGTAGGTATGAACAGAGAACATTTTGGGCTATTTAAATAGTTTTTCCATTTGTATGTGACCTTACTGACAATGACTAACCGTCACAATGTGACAGTGCATTTGATGGGAACGAAACAGACAGCATTTTGTTGCTGGTGATTCCTTACTAAACACTGACATATTACCTAAAAGACACCCCCACCCCCCAAAAAAGAAGAAAATGTAGAAGAATAAGAAATAAAAGAAAGCAATTCAAATTAGAAAACCTGTCAAGATAAAATAGTGTGTATATAAATACATATATAAATACAAATATAAATAACTAATAAATAAAATTTCATTGAAAATTGAAATATAAAACTCTTTTGAAAAAACCCCACAAGAAAGAATACCCCCCACTCCAAAAAAAAAAAAACAATTTAGAAACAATAAAATTTTACTTCTAAGAAGAATACATTTATGTGTGTTTGTGTGTGTGTATACATATGTATGTATATAAGCATGTATATATGTATATGTATTATATAATATGTAAGGTATATGTGTATATATGCATTTGTATATTTGTATACGTTTATACGCACACCAATCTATGCGTGTGTGTGTGTATATATATATATATATGTATGTATGCATATATATATATATATACATACATAAGTATGTAGGAATATATATGTATGTATGCACATATATATACATATGTGTGTGTGTGTGTATATATATTCATGTATATATACATATGTATGTTTTTATGTATTTATGTATATATGTATATCTATCTATCTATCTATCTATTTATCTATCTATCTATCTATCTACACACACACACACACACACACGCACACATACACACACACACACACACACACACACACACACACACACACATATATGCATACATACATTAAACAAAAAAAAAACAGGACTGCCCACCTTCAATCTAACCCCCACTCATACTAAAAGCGAACTCTTCTTTCGAAATGTTCTTTCTTTCCTTCAAACTGATTTTACAAATTAGTCATTTGTAATGATCACGTGGTTGGTTTTTGAGTGGAAAGTTCTCTGAGCAGATTTGTCTGGCAGTTGGTGGGTAGGTGCTTTGGATCATGTTTGACGCTAGTTCTTAATTCCTTCACTTTCCTTCTTTATTGTTGCTGGAGTGGTTGTGAATGACTTAGTGTTGATTTCATTACCCATTGTTTAGTCCCATCCACTCGATTAGTACCTGGTTCATCACGACAGTTAAGCCGTCGTGTATAATTTTACGTCTTCAATTGCCTTGTATTTATTTCGGACACCCTCACAGTCTCAAACTTTGACACTTAACAAGTTACAACACTTTATATTCACAGATAGTTTTTTTTTTTTGGAAGATCTGTGTTCGTGTTGAATTTTCTAGATCTTTTCTTTTTTCCTATATAAAAGTATTGTCTTATTTTGTTTTATTTTATTCCATTTACGGGGGAGGGTATTTTACCTTTAGTTATACGTTATTTTTTTTTACATAGCAACATTTGCACCTTTCATTCTAATGTCAATCAACTTTTACCTTAATTCACACAATATTGTTGTTGATATTGTTGTTGTCAAAAAAGAAAACAAAACATAAAAACTCAAAACATAAATAAACAACTAAACAAATAAAGCCAAATCCTAAACAGCAAACCAACGGACAAACTAACTAACAAACAAATGCTGTCATTTAAACTCTATATACCCGTTAATGTCTCTGCTGGGTACAGATAGACTGTGTTAAAATTACGGCCATGTTGTCTCAAGCACTATCTGTGTGGCTTGGCATTACGTTCACAGCAATGTTATCCTGTCAATTATAGCTACATCTATTGTACACAAAGGCGCTATAGATTCACTTTAAAGTCATTTATTTTGTTTACAATATAATAAATTGCCTTCAGCCTACCCTAGTAGGGGTCCGATATTTGTCTGTCCTAAATTAGTGGCTGAAAATGTCCAATATAAATTTAGGTTTAAATCTTAACGGTTATATTATATTACACACACACACACACACACACACACACACACACACACACACACACACACACACACA
>NC_068991.1:56449900-56450600 GCF_001194135.2 Octopus bimaculoides
TTTCGAAGTTTTAGCCTGCTAGACTATGTCCGTCTGTTTGGCCGAAACTTCGAAGTCACAGTCACACCACTGTGAATAAGTTGAATAAGTATATATGCTATTAAAAAAAGTATTGAGTAATTCTTCAGTTAAATTACTTGACATAAAACAACAAAATTAATATATATATATATATATATATATATATATATATACATACATACATCGATACATACATACATACATACGCACAAACAACACACAGACACACAAACACAGAAACACAGCCACACACACACATACATACAGACTGAGAGACAGGCAGACACACATACATACGTATATGTAAGCATGTGTGTATGTATATTTAAGCATAGGCGTGGATGTATGGTTAGTTTATGATCCCGAAAATTAGCGGTTCGGCAAAAGTGATCGGTAGAATAAGTACCAGACTTTCAAATAAGTATCGGGGTTGATTTGTTCGACTAAGTTCTTGAAGGTAGTGCCCCAACATGGCTACAGTCCAATGAGTATAACCAGTCGAAATTGCGAAGATAATCAGGAACTCGACTGAGGAAAGAAAACTCCGAATGGCACGTCCTTGTTTTCTTTGTATTGTCTATCTGGATGTTATGTTGTCCCTCTTTTGTATCGCCTAACTGTCTAGCTGTTTTGCGTTCTTGTCCCCTTTTGTATTTTATATATATATACATATATATAT
>NC_068991.1:56450868-56452738 GCF_001194135.2 Octopus bimaculoides
TATATATATATATATATGTATGTATGCCTGCATGTATGTATGTATGTATGTATGTATGTATGTATGTATGCTTGTATGTACGTACGTATGAAGTTGTATATGTATACATAAAATTTTAATAAAATTACCGTGAAAATAATCTGTATTATCTACTTTGCAGGAAACTGAAATGAATAACAAAAATTTCAACTTAAATACTTAGATTAAATATTTATATATGTAAGCACAATAGTCCTGATTTCCTGCCCACTTAATGGCAAATTCCTGCAAAAGATCTTAAGCAATTGTGTAAATATCTCCTTTGCTAACATTTCGTCTTTCAAAGTTACTAAGAATTCTTCTAAAACAAGATATTCTTAGAACATTTATTCTTATAACAATCCTGAAAGATAATATGCTACAGACATCTTTAAATATGTCTGGAGTTGAAAGGATAGAATTTGAGATTGATTAGTTTATCAATGCGTATACATTCCCATACACACATGTAATACAAAGATACAATCGTTGCCTGCCGGAGAGGCTACACGCCGTATAAGATTTAAAAACTATTTTTGTTACTTTTAATTGTTTCACTTATTGGACAGCAGCCATATTGGTGAACCACCTTGAGCAATGTAGTCCAGTGGTTCTCAACCGGAGTCCATATGTCCCAGGCGGGGTCCATATGACCCAGGCGGAGTCTATATTTGATTTTATTGTTAAAATTTATCATCAATAAATTTGTTATGCTTCTACGATACTTAAAATATTTTAATAATTATTTTTTATACAATTCCTAACAATATTTGATTTTTTATCATCGAACGGCTTGGAGGCACCAGCATTTAGTACGGTATTATCAATACAATTTCAAAGTAAGGTGATTAAAATCAAAATAAGCAACAAGGATATCCAGAGGTAATGCAGTAAGATCGTTTCATGCAACTCTATTTAATTGAACAATGTAATCAGTACATCAATTTAAAATGCAGAGCAAAAGACATAGAATTTAATTAAATTAGAACAAATGGACAAATTAGTATACTAATTTTAAATTGATGTAATGATTACATCGTTCAATTAAATGGAGTTGCATGAAACGATCGTACTGCATTACCTCTGGATATCGTTGTTGCTTATTTTGATATATATATATATTCTGGCTTCTACTTCACTGCTATACACTTCTGTCTCTTCCTCCTTGTTCTACTTCCTCCCTCTACCATCCTCTCTGCTCTCGTGTGACCTGTGGTCAACTCTCTCTTTTCACTCCAGCCGCTGTGAAGGCAAGACGAACTACTAGCGTTCTACATCAGATTCGCGTTTGGCCGTACGGCTTTTTAATGTTGTTTTCACTGTCCAATTTTTCCTGTCTTGGTTTGTGTTTGCCACCTTGGAATCCTCTGTTTAGTGGGTTGATCCACTACTCAGGAAGAGACTATTCTAGAGTACGTTCTGCCTTATCTTCGAAACGCCAAGTTAGAATAGAGGCAGCTGACGAAGGAATAATTCCAAGTGGCTTTCTGATTTCCTATGTGTTCGTTCCGTTGTCTGTAGTTCATTGTTCTAACGTCCTGTACCCTGGTATGCATCTATATATATACACATGTAGATGTATGTACATATATGTGTGTATACATGCATATATATTCTTTGTATTATGTATTTATATATATATATATATTAATAAATTATAGGGTAGCAAAAAAAATTTTAGAAATTTTATTTACCACCAGTGGTCTAGCGAGAGTAAAAAAACAGTCAATAGACTATGTATTATTCATTTAAAATGCAGAGATGCCTATAATAGGACATCTACTCGCTAGAAATAGCAGCAAAAGACTACATACCACAAAAATTAGGGATAATTTCGAAAGGGAATGAAAAA
>NC_068991.1:56453028-56454160 GCF_001194135.2 Octopus bimaculoides
TTTTACCAATCTATATTCTGTACCATGGTTTCAAGTCAATTTTAATAAGATTAAATGAATATATATATATATATATATATATATATATATACATATAACTCCTAGTAAATGTGTTGAGTACCTTTTTCTTTCGTTTGTCCACTCCCTTATATATATATGTAAACGAGGGATTCTGGATGTATTAGTAATTGTGCGTGCACTTGCGTAATTGGGTCTTCATGTATTTTCATGTGAGGAAAGTGACAAATTGACTTAACAACCCCGGTGAATACTACATCTAAATTACTATCAGCGCTACTACGACCTCTACCGACCAACTTCTCCATGATCCCCATCCTCAACTTCACAGCCCCCCCCACCATCACCACCACAAAAACCAGTGGCAGCAGCAGCACCACCACCACCACCACTACCGCAACCACCACCACCACCACGAACGCCTCCGCCCCCATTGCCGCCATCCATACCAGTACGATTACCATATACACTAAGTTCAACAAAAGGGAAACCCATAAATACAACCGTGCCACTCACCAACGAACAATCCCACCTACTTTATAACTATGGTTACCATTAACATCATCACGTCCAACGGCAGTAAAACCAACAGACATCAAGAAGATGAAGGAGAAGAAGAAGACGAATAACAATAACAATAATAACAGCGACAACTAAAAAACAGCAATCACTACAAACATAACTTCTACACACAGTTGTCTACGATTAAATTTATTGACGCCAGGTAAGTGGATAGCCAGTGAGAGAGAGGGAGGGAGGGAGAGATATAAAAAGAGAGAGGCAGACAGAGGGAGTGAAAGAGGTTGGGGTATTGGCTACAGGAGTGAACGACTGCATTAAGGTACTAACATGTCTCCCTGTGACAAACGACTCTATTACACCAACGGCGTTTCAACTGATAGGTGTGTGTAAGCGTGTGTGTGCGTGTGTGTATGCGTGTGTGTGAGTGTGTGTGCATGATATATAAGTACACACACACACACACACACATATATGTAGGAATGCGCGTGATATGTATGTATAAATTTATACCTACCTACCTACTTACATACAATACACACAAACATACATACATATATTCATATATATATATATGCATATATATATATATATA
>NC_068991.1:56459781-56460458 GCF_001194135.2 Octopus bimaculoides
GAGGAAGAGTGAGGTTAAATATGGAGTTTAATTTGTATAGAAACCGAAGTGAAGTGTTGTCAGTCAAAAAGCCTGGTTCGTGTTGCTGGCCATTTGTATGACAAAAGTAACACCTGTGAAATGTTAAGACTAACCACCAACCGCTACTGATCACAGACATCCGCTGGGATAATCTGCTTTCATTTCTAAATAAGTAAAAGACTTTTACCTGTCAAAAGAGAATGGTTATGAAAAAAACCCCACCACTTTGTCATCTGGCATAAATTATAGGCGAGATTTAGTGACGACCATAAAAATGACACCTGAGATTATAAATATATATACACCCCTATGTATGTGTGTATGTAAGTATGCATTTGTGTGTGTGTTTGTGTGGGTGAATGTATGTGTACACGCATGTACGTTTTGGGTAGTTTGTACCAGTAATCATATCTTTAATATGTTTATATATCTCTTGCTCATTCTGCACCCCATTCTGTGTGAGTGTGTGAGTGGGTGTATGTGTTTGTATATATTCCCCCTAGTCGTATTTAGTGACAATAATAGTTTTCCTTTTTTGTAAAACATTGCGCACTGCTGTCTATATTAATTTTCATGTATGTACACACACACACACACACACACACACGCACACACACATACACACACACACACACACACACACACACACACACACA
>NC_068991.1:56460665-56463920 GCF_001194135.2 Octopus bimaculoides
CCTTGAAGAGTTTTAGTCGAAGAATACGTTCCCAGGAATTATTTTTTAAAGCCTTATACTTATTATATCGGAATCTTTTGCCGAACCGCTAAGTTACGGTGACATAAACACACCATAGATAAAACACAGACACAACGGCACACACAAATACACCCCCATATATATATATATATATATATATATATATATATATATACGACTGGTGTCTTTCAGTTTCCGTTTACCAAATCCATTCGTAAGGCTTTGGTCGACTTGAGGCTATAGTAGAAGACACTTGCTCAGGGTACCACGCAGTGGGACTGAACCTGAAACCATGTGGCTGGGAAGCAAGTTTCTTCACACACACGAACTATATTTATCATATGTATGCTATCTGTTTATCTTTCCGTCTATCCATCTATTTATATACATATAACATGCGCATATATGTTACATGCACGCTCAATGAATAAAAAATACGCTACATGGAAAGTGTGTGGGTGCTTGAAATATAGTTTGCTGATGCAATGAACTTCAACCTAAACCGTGTTATTTGGTGGTAAACGACGACTCAAACGAACCTATTCCTGTCCCTTAGTCAATATAACTATTAGGGGGACGCCCATAAGCCCAAGGTAACAATGTCTTTAAATCACTGCCCTATGTTTTAAATGTAGGTGAATACATTGCTTAATGTAGATCAGTAGTTGTCAACCATTTTTGCCTATGAACCCCGTTGATTCCCATTTCACTGAACCTCCGTAGCCATTTTGATGTTTAAATAAAACCCGATTATAGTTTTATAATTAAATTAATAGGTGCAGGCGTGGCGGTGTGGTAAGAAACTTGCTTCTCAACCACATGGTTCCGGGTTCAGTCTCACTGCGTAGCACCTTGGCCAAATGTCTTCTACTATAGCCTCGGGTCGACCAAGGCCATGTGAGTGGATTAGGTAGACAGAAACTCAAAGAAGCCGTCTAATATATATATATACGTACACACACACACACACACACACACACACACACACACACACACACACACACATATGTATATATATAAAAGAATAAATTACCAGATAGGTAACGTATAAAAAAAATTCAAGATATTGTAGAAGTATTAGCAAATTAATGCACATAAATCTTCACGAAAAAATCTTATTTGGATCCCTAAGGGCCATATGGACCCTGGTTAAGAACCACTGATATCGACTTTAATATACAATAAGCCAAGGCGGCGAGCTGGCAGAATCATTATCACACGCCGGACAAAATGCTTAGCTGCATTTCATCCATCTTTGCTTTCTGAGTACAAATTCCGCCGACGTCTTCTTGGCCTTTCATCCTTTCGGGGTCAATAAAATATGAACCAGTTAAGCACAGAGGCTGCTGTAATAGGCTTACCCTATCCCCCTGAAATTGCTGGCCCTTCGCTGAAATTTAAAACCAATATTGCAATAAAGCCAGGATCGTGATGGTTAGAACGCCTGGGAATAAAATAACAACAATATAAAAAAAAGTAAAAACAAGAAAAGCAGCAACAATAATACAATATGAACAAGAAAACTTCGCTAACTTCAAACATTATAGTGAAACAATTGCAGAATAATAGCAGCTGTCAAGCATTCCGATCATGTCAGAAAAGATGCCTGGTAACGTAGATTTGTCCGGAGTTTGACAGTTGGTTAGTCATAACATGTTACAGCTGCTACCTTTGTAATTCAAATGACCAACAAATGAGTCAGGTTTTTCGACTGACAACTCTTTAGTCGGTTTCTATACACATATAACTTATCTATGTACTATTAGCAGCTGAGTCGAAATATTTTCAGGTATGTGCTATAGGAAAAAAAACAACACACTAATGTAAAGCATTGTGGAGGCGCAATGGCCCAGTGGTTAGGGCAGCGGACTCGCAGTCGGAGGATCGCGGTTTCGATTCCCAGACCGGGCGTTGTGAGTGTTTATTGAGCGAAAACACTTAAAGCTCCTCGAGGGGGTGGCGACCCCTGTTGTACTCTTTCGCCCCAACTTTCTCTCACTCTTTCTGTTTCTTGTGGAACGCTGCGATGGACTGGCGTCCCGTCCAGCTGGGGGTAACACATACGCCATAGAAACCGGGAAACCGAGCCCATGAGCCTGGCATTAGTCTTTTTGCTATAGGCACAAGGCCTGAAATTTTGTGTGGGGGTGGAGGAAGTTGATTACATCGGCCCCTGTGCTGAAATGATATTTATTTCCTCGATCCCAAATGGATGAAAGGTAAAGTCGCCCTCATCGGAATTTGAACTCGGAAAATAAAATAATTCCTTCCCGAGTCATATAGACTCATAAGGCCGGTTTCTCAGTTTCTGTGGCGAATACATTTTCCCGCTTCCCTGGATAGGGCGCCGGTCTGTCGCAGGATTACTCATTTTTGCTAACTGAATAGACTTGGGATCGGCCTTGTGTCTCTCTTTCTGTCTCTCTCCTTCTCTCTTTCTCTCTCTGTGAAAGTATCTGTCACTACAGTATCGAAATGTGATTGTTTCAGTTAGTGGAATAGTTTCATTTTTAAAGTGATCTATTTATTAATTGATTACAATCATACGTATAAGTAATCAAAATAAGTAAACAAATAAACAAGTAAACAAATAAACAAGTAAACAAATAAACAAGTAAATAAATAGATAAATAAAAATAAATAAATGAATAAGAATAAATGAGTGAAAAGATATTAAACTATTACAGCTGTTTCTACTATGGCGTTATTCAATCTGCCAAGTTTTCCACATCATGCCAGTAATATACAGGGATTGAACAAAGGTTGAACAAATATTGGACAGGGGTTGGACAATTATTGAGCCCCAAAGCTTCATCAGAGAGACCATAATGTTAGGAATTTAACATGTAAGGAAGTAAGATAAAATAATAAAATAAAGTAAAATAATAACATAACAGAAATAGTAAGGAATGGTAAAAATGTTAATTCCAAGGTGATAGCCGTAAGCTATGGGATTACATCTTATGGTAAATAAGTCACTTCCAGGAGTAATTACCACAAGTTATGAGAGTTACATCCTATTTCAATTTTACTCATTTTGCTTATTTCATTTGTTTATTTTGATTACTTATGCATATGATTGTAACGAATTAATAAATAGATCAAAATAGATGATTATCCTCTCCATTTTATCAATTGCCTTACATATATATATATATATATATATGGGAGAATTTACGAAAAAAACAACAGACGAGGACAAGTGGTGTAAGCAACAAAAGGATATATATATAT
>NC_068991.1:56465574-56466860 GCF_001194135.2 Octopus bimaculoides
ACGATGATGATGGTGGTGGTGGTGGTGGTGGTGGTGGTGGTGGCGATGATGATGATGATGATGAATTCTTTTATCTGCCATCGGGGCGACGTATGAGGAGATTATAAAGACTAGTAATAATAATAATAATAATAATAATAATAATAATAATAATAATAATAATAATAATAATAATAATAATAACAACAACAACAACACCATCAATGATAATAACAACAACAATAATGATAATAATAATAACAACAACAACAGCGAGAATGACTGTTACAATATATTTTTTAATAATTTTTAATAATGAAGTTGTCATTCTTTATTGTCCTTTTTTCATAGTTCATTAACCAATTGCTTATTCTAAAAATAGATATTTATAGCAGAGAAGAAGAAAATCACAAACACGGAAACATCATACAACTATATGAAAAATCTTTTAATTAACATTTTATTTATTTGTTTATTTTGCAGTTATTATTGCATCATTTAATCCGGGTTGATTGTCTCGTTTGTGAAAAACCTTCATTTATGTTAGAAACGCTGGTGATGTCATCAAAAATTACGATTTTAGTCATTTGCTGACATGTAGCAACATTCATCACAATAAGTCTCTACGTAATTATTCAATCTGCTAGTGATAACTGTCAAAATCTCCCTCAATTTTTTCCAAATTACGTTTAAATAAGAAAGGAGATGTTGAACATTGAAATCATTCGTCTTTGATCTTTGGTCTGTTGGGAGCCCTAGGATGCATGAGGCCAGAATTAACACGGTTTCCATGGTGTATAAGTGGCTAAAATTACAACACAAATCTCTGGATGGGACACTAGCCCCTCGCAGAGTTAACTTCCCAGTTATTGTTGGAACTTATTTACAGTTGAGTGGACGGAAGCAATGTGAAATAAAAGGTTTTGCTCAAGAATACAACACACAATTTGATTTAGGGATCATACACACACACACATATATTCACGCACATACATTCACACACACACACATACACACACTCACATACATATAGCTGGGTGTGTGCATGTGTGCGTATGTATATTTATGGATATATAGAAAGATACCATGTAAACCGACTTAAGCTCCGACCTTATGACTTCTTGGGCTGGATCAATCGCACATACCCTGAAATAGATGGGATGGTCACGGCTTGAGTGCCTTTGATCGTGGGTCTACTTGAGTAGTCTTAACCTATACCAACGATAATGACGTTTTCCGCAGTACTTTTTTTCTTTTAAGTTTGTAGTTTTTCTATCACTTCTGCTTTTGCCAAACAAGCAAGTCAC
>NC_068991.1:56468169-56469008 GCF_001194135.2 Octopus bimaculoides
ATATGCAAGTGTATATGTGTTTGTGGGGGCGAGTATAAATGTCTGTGTTGCTGTATTTGGATGTGCGCTGTTCTGTGTGTGTGTGTGTGTGTATGTGTGTGTGTGTGTGTGTGTGTGTGTGTGTGTGTGTGTGTGCTAAAAAATCACTGGCTTTAAGAGTATCGCGAAAGGCTTAGGCTTAGCTGGAGACTTAACTTTCTGAGTTCTTTTACAGGGCTTGGGAAAATTGAAGGTCCGCTGCAATAAGTGTATGAATCTGAGAGGGGAATACGTTGGATACAATCATAACTGATCCTCCTGTATTCTCTTTTACCCAAGGCCAGAAACGTTTCAGCACCCCCTCGTATGTACAAAGGCGCACATTATATATATGTATGCGTGTATATATATATACATGCATACATATATATAATTTGCGCGTAAAATTGTGGTTTCAGTTCCTGGACCGGGTGATGCGTTATTTTCTTTAGCTAAACACTTCATTTCCCGTGAATTGCCCAAGTCTAGGATCTATTTTAAAACGGAAGCCACATTTTTCTTTAATGTTTTACGTAGTGTTTTTGGTACGGAAAGACTTTCAAACTTCGTATACTGATCTATTTTGTGTTATAGAACAGAAAAATATTTGGATCTTTTTTAAAACGGGGGCCACATTTTTCATTAACGAAACACTTTGAAACTTGGAACACTGGTAGAATGTGTCATATAAAACATCTTTTTCTCTTAGTCTTCTTTAAAAAAAAAGAAATCCCTAAGTTATTCCATGTGAAAGTTGTCGTATTTCTGTAATTTCAACCAATCACTGACGTCCATTCAGCCGATATACATTAAGTGCCGAC
>NC_068991.1:56469229-56475534 GCF_001194135.2 Octopus bimaculoides
AGCCACATTTTTCTTTAATGTTTTACGTAGTGTTTTTGGTACGGAAAGACTTTCAAACTTCGTATACTGATCTATTTTGTGTTATAGAACAGAAAAATATTTGGATCTTTTTTAAAACGGGGGCCACATTTTTCATTAATGTTTTACGTAGTGTTTTTGGTACCGAAAGACTTTCAAACTTCGTATACTTATCTATTTTGTGTTATAGAACAGAAAAATATTTTTGTATTCGAATTTATTTCATGTAAAAAATTGTCTTATTTCGATAATTTCAACCAATCACTGACAAGTATTCAGTTGTTTACATTTACTCCTTTGGCTGATTAAGCCATAGCTTCGTTTTATTTGCTTTTTTCATTTTAAATTTGCTTTTTTCATTTTCTTTCAGAAGGAGAGAGACACAAGGCCGATGTTTGTCGATTGATTATCCTTTCTATTTTACTATTTGCCTTGTAAATTCTGGGTAAATTTGTTTTACCTCCACTCATACCTATTATTCAATTGCGCTACTGCCCTGCAATAGTGAACACTTGGATATAAATACGTAGGTACACATCCAGTAGTATATTGGATATTTATTATCCCTTAGATGGTTGCTTAACCTCTAACTCATACAGACAGACAGACAGACAGACAGACACACACACACATATTCGTGGCACTCCGTCGGTTACGACGACGAGGGTTCCAGTTGACCCGATCAACGGAAGTGCCTGCTCGTGAAATTAACGTGCATGTGGCTGAGCACTCCACTGACAGGTGTACCCTTAACGTAGTTCTCGGGGACATTCAGTGGGACACAGAATGTGACGAGGCTGGCCCTTTGAAATACAGGTACAACAGAATCAGGAAGAAAGAGTGGGAGAAAGTTGTGGTGAAAGAGTACAGCAGTGTTCGCCACCCCCTATCAAAGCCTCGTGGAGTTTTAGGTGTTTTCGTTCAATAAACACTCAGAACACCCGGTCTGGGAATCGAAACCGCGATCCTACGACCGCGAGTCCGCTGCCCCAACCACCGGGCCAGTGCGCCTCCTCCCACACAAGAATCAGTGTTGGTGTAGTTACATCCCCATGGCTTAGCGGTTCGGATAAAGAGCACGATAAATAAATACCAGGCTTTAAGAAAAATATGTACTGGTGTCGATTCATTCGGTCAAAGTTCTTCAAGATGATGCTCCAACATGGACGCAGTCCCATGACTGAAACAAGTAAAAGACAGAAAATACAAAAAGAGAAAAAGAAAAAAAGAATCAATGAATGGAACTCTCCAGCTTGTGAGGTCAAATTTAGTAGTAGATGAAGTTTAAAAGCAAACATAAAACAGCAAATAAATCAAGAAAAATAAACAAGAGAAAAATAAAGGAAGTAAAAAAAAAGAAAAAGAAGCAAAAACTAAGGAGTTATGAGGCTTGAGTTGCGCATTGTCGAGTCTTTGGAAATGGGTCGATGATTCCAAACGTCTGATTCTACAACTAACAAAGACAATAATTTCTAAAAGTTCTGGCGAATAAACTGAATTACCAAACCGTATAATGGAATCGGAGGAATATTTGTTCGCACTTGTATTGTGTGAGTGCGCGCGCGGGTGCGTGTGTGTATGTGTGTATGTGTGTATGTATGTGTGTGTGCCTGTGTGCATGCGTGCCTGTGTGCGTGAGCCTATGTAGGCGTGTATGTGAGCATGTGTCTCTGCGTTTGTGTGCGTGCGCGTGTATTGTGTGCATATATGTGCGAGAATGAGAATGTCGTCGCACACACACATACACACAAGCCCAGAGTATGTATACTCAGAGATACACACATGTAAACATGTACATACCCGCAGATATAGAGATGTGTGTCCCCGTGTGTGGCTGTGCGTATACATATGTCTATGTTAGTCTATGCTTCAAGCCTTCTCTGTAATAGCGTTAGGATTAATTTTCTTATTGTTTAGGGTTTTTACTCCCAAATGGCGACGATAATAAAAGGAAAATTATGATGGTTGGCCGAGAATTCTGTTAAATACTTTACATCTAATCATTACTGTTCCTGTCAGTGCTTCGGTTTCGAATCTCACTGAGGTAACTTATCACTCCCATTAGCGCTTAAAAGAAAAACAAGAACCCAAACCGGATGTGGCTGTACAGTAAGAAATTTGCTTCCCAGCCGGCTGTGCGTTGTGTTCTTGTGCAAAAACACTTCATTTCACGTTATTCTTGTCCACTCAGCTGCAAATGGATAGCTCTGCAATGGACCACCTTTCTGACCGGAGAGAATGTTGGCCTGGTGGCATCATTCGAAAGCTAAAACGATATAAACCCAATGCGCTTTGCATCGATTTAGCTTTCTAATGAAAGCGTGCTGTGGTTAGCAAAGCGCATTGTGGTCAGTGACGTACTACAAGATCCGATAGTCTGGTCTATCACCATATATATATATATATATATATATATACACTTCTAATATAAGGATAAAAATTTTTTTCAAAAAAAAAATGTCTATCAGTGGCCAGCAGATTAAAATACCTTTCAAGGTGAAAATATAAACTATTATAAATAAGGGCAAAAGAAAAATTTTCCTATGCCAATATGCTGAAAAACAGATCTTAATCTGTGTAACCACATTGAGCACGCTGTGTGAGAATTATTGTATGTGGTTAGACGGTTTATGGTCTAATTTTCAGCATATTGGAACAGGAAAATCTTTTCTTTTGCCCTTATTTATAATTGTATATATATATATACACATAAGTAACAGGTGAACAACTATTACTTAATTTTAATTCACTTATCTCAGAACATGCCCCTCGCTTGTTCTGAAGTATATTATGGACTTTATATTTAATAAAAGGTACATGTGTGAATAGCTCAGGAGCGGATTATATACTCAGTTGAGTCAAACTGAGTGCATACATCACTTGAGTATCATTCTGCTAGAACTTCTTTACCAAGGTTGATATTCATCTAAAGATTGTTGCGTGTGCATTTTGTTCCGACCTAACTAGGTGCCTCAACTTTAAGTACTTTATTCGACTGAATATTATTTATATATATACACATATGAAGGGCCGCAACTTAAAGATATACGTATACGACACGGCACGACACAACAATTTTCTTATGTGTCACGAGTAACAGAGCTTTAATATCTGGTTAAAAGAAAATATTATTAATTTCCATAACTTATCTGTCTGCAGTTTTATTTTTTGTTCAATATAAATGGCAGGAGACTTTTCCTATTCCAAATAACCATCCAAAACAGAAAAAATAAAAGAAAAACAAATGACAAAAAAAAGCCAATGCCATGTTTATATTTTTTTTTATTAATAACAAAATAGATGCACCTTCCGCCATATTACATATACAAAGATACACACATACACACACACACACAGACGTACGTACATAAGCATGTATGTATGTATGTATGTATGTATGTATGTATGTATGTATGTATGTATGTATGTATGTGTAGATATGTAGTTCAGGAACAGGAAAAAAAGTGAAAGACTGAAGCCTGAACCTCTCGTGTACAATATCAATTATTAAAACAGCAATATATGATTGTGTATTATTTGGCACCTCAACCTCTGTCTGATAAATCCCGTGTATTATTCAAATAAAGACAATATCTCCTTCAAAGACCAGACACGTTGAAATGCCACACACAAACCTACCCACAGAGACAGTTACACATATATATAAATACATACGTATATACAAACCACTAGTACATACATATACATACATACATATATATATATATATATATATATGTATATGAATGATCATTTGCTTGTAGCTAACCACACAAGATATTTCATTTTTTTTCCTCTTAGCAGAGTACGTTACAAACTAATATGTCCAATATAATCGTTCATATATATATATATATATTATATTATATTATATGCACACAGATACATACATACACGCACACGTACGTATACATAAATATATACGCACACATATATAAACACATACACATACATATATAGAGTCGCATATTTATACTTGTACAAAAGGACACTCATTCGTATGGATTTAGTATTGACTTGTAGTATATATCTGTCCATGATATCATAAAATGATAACGACACACACACATATGCAGATAAATACACTCCTTTATATGTCTTCTAGCATTTACGAAAATATCTATCTATCTATCTATCTATCTATCTATCTATCTATCTATCTATCTATCTATCTCCGCTGGTTTGCTTGCTCACCACTGCTCAATTCATAGACACATGCAACGATTTCTTTACCGAATCGTTACTTGGCAACGAAAAATGGTGCCTGTTCATCAATATGAAGCAGCGTAAGGAATGGCTTAGACCCGGTAAACAAGCGATACCGCGCGTGAAACCAGATCTTCATCCGCGTAAAACGATGTTGTGCATATGGTAGGACTGGGAAAGGATTATCCATTACGAATTTCTTGAACGGAACAACGGTCAACCCGGAACTCTATGTTCAACAGATAGAACGACCCAACACGGCTATTCAAAAGAAAAGACCTAATCGGCAGCATAGAGTTATTTTGCTGCACGACAACGTCCACCCTCATATCGCCAATATGACCAAGGAAGCCATTCAAACGCATGGCTGGGAAGTGCTGCCACACCCGCCGTACTTTCCTGATTTGGCATCAACGGATTTCCACCTCTTTCAATCACTTTCAAATGCTATGCGTGAGTTTCGTTCAATACTGATGCAGAATTGAGCGCTTGGTTGGATCAATTTTTCGAGTCGAAACGTTGGGAAGAAGTTGTAAGCAACAAGGGTGAATACATTATTGATTAATTAGTTGTTATTTTTTACTAAGCCTATTAAAAAAATTTAATTAAAAAAAACGGTGGGAACTTAGTTGCCAACCTAATAGAAGACACTTGACCAAGGTACCATGCAGTGGAACTAAACCTGGAGCCATATGGTTGAGAAGCAAACTTCTTACCACACAGCAAATTCTGCGCCTGTTATACAGACTTAAACTTGAAGCTTTATATTTCAAAAGACCGTTTTCTGCATTAAAGGACATGGGTGTATAGGAAAATGTTACGTGTATCTTACAAGGACCATTGGACAAATGAATGGATGTTACAACAATTAGGTGGAAGACGATAATTTCTGAACATTGTGAAGTAACAAGAGTTCATTTATTATGGCCATATTCGAAGAAGCAGAGGTCTGGGAAACATTATCTCGGAAGGAAGAGTAGAGGAAAACATTGCTATGGAAGGAAGAGGCAGGCAAAGAACGCCATGGATGGATGATATCACTGGTTGGACAAGACTGGTAAAGCAGATGGAGAACTCGCGCTTAATGGAAAGACTTTGGTTATAGTGTCATCAATGCACTCAAGGCCTACGATACATGGCGACAACGACAATAACGACGGATGTGACCAGTGTTAATAAGTACACGTGTACTCATCACTTGCAGCAGTCAACAATAACTGTTCGTTCGTCGTCTTTAGCATCTCTATGATCCAGAGCCATGATTGCTAAATAACCATTAGTTTTAGCCTGCTTTGAACCGTCCTTTCTGATAAAGCTTGATATATTCATCTGAAGTTTTGGTAAACGTCAATGTCCTCATCAGGTTAGTCTAGGCCAAGGGTCAGAGAACATTTTAACCAATTAGCCCAAAATATATTTAGTTACGCCGACGTTACCCATTTGCTTTGAAAGGAAGAAAATATTAGATACTTGGAACTCAAAAAGTTTATTGAATCTATTTATATGGAGAATACAATTATGAATATAAAAAAACGATTATAGATACAAAAGACGAAGACAGGTGTATGAACAACTAGCAGGTGTATTAGTTTGACGCTGGGGTAAGTGAGAAAATCATTTACGTTTCGAGCTTGCGCTCTTCAGCAGAAAGGAATAAGAGAAAATAAACAGAGATAGAATAAGAACATATATATATATATATATATATATATATACCACATGGTTCCGGGTTCAGTCCCGCTGCGTGGCACACTGGGCAAGTGTCTTCTACTATAGCCTCGGGCCGACCAAAACCTTATGAGTGGATTTGGTAGACGGAAACTCAAAGAAGCCCGTCAATATATATATATATACTAGCAGAAATACCCGGCGTTGCCTGGGTTAAAGAGAATAATGAAATCTAAAAACGCCGTCTGGACTACGCATCATCTTTATATATAGAGATGTATATACACACACGCACCTAAACACACGTATATATATGTATATCAATATAAATATATGAAAGTCAATGAAGTTTCGTAAAAGAAGGTGATCATGTACATACTTTCTTGCTGTTGTGATTATAACACCTCATTGTA
>NC_068991.1:56477679-56478072 GCF_001194135.2 Octopus bimaculoides
ATATATATATATATATATACGTACATATATGTGTATATATGTGGAGAGATAGAGAGGCAGAGAGACAGAGAGAAAGATAGAGATAGCGATACGATCGAAGCGAGAAATGAAACTTCCGCAGACGCTTATAGTAAGAACACCAAAATAGATATCATTGCATAGAACGAATGTCATAGTAATATTATATGATGACAGAAGAGAGACATGTGACTTGCATATTTAAAGTTTCAGTTTTATATGCAGTCGTTGTTGGAAGAGAATCGATGCCATTCATCATTGCATGATTACACACACACATACGTGCATACATACATACACATATATATATACATATACATACATAAATACATATATATATATATATATATATATATATATATATATATATATATA
>NC_068991.1:56480232-56482557 GCF_001194135.2 Octopus bimaculoides
CCTTGTTTAAAAATTAAGTACCCGAGTAGATTGATTCGGCGAAACGAAAAACAAAAACAAAGAAATTTCAAAGCGAACCCCACCATTGCCACAGGGAGGTGACTGAATCAATTAACGTATATATATATATATATATATATATATATATATTGATAGATACATATTTATGTACGTGTGTGTGAATGTATTTACAGTCATAGATATACATATGTCTGTGTGTATATATATATATATATATATATATATGTATAATTATATGTATATGTGTGTGTGTGCGTGCGTGTGAATATGTGTGTGTATGTACGTATTTGTCTATGCAGAACAACCGTAAAACGCCGAAATGTTTGCAATCATGCAGTCTAGACAATGTTTTAAATGAGAAAAAAACATGAAAATTGCTCAATTGTGTAGTCAAGTAGTCAAGGGAAGATAATTAGACAAACTTGTAGTTTTTATGAGGTCAAGCACGCATATACGTGTATATAAGTATATATGCAGATAGACGTGAATACTGCATGTACGAAGCGTGTACATATGTACATGCATAATATACGCAAATACATTTATATATGGATATGTGTGTCTGTACGCGTACGTATGTTAAGGTACGTGGCCTAGTGCCTAGGGCACTGCATCAACAATCGTCAGGTTGTGGTTTCGATTTCCAGACCAGCGGTGCATTTTTTTTTTTTAGCAAAACACTTACTCTTGTCCATACAGCTGCAAATGGATAACCTTGCAGCTCATTGGTGTCTCGTTGAAGGAAACTGTTGGCCCATCCACTCAGGCAGCTGTGTAGCATCATTCAAAAGTCAAACCAATGCCAAGCGCTTTGTGACCAACCGTGTATAACAGCATCCGAACATTGGATAGCCTGAATATGCAATTCCTGTGTGATAAAAGTGACTTTCAAACAAGACCAACAATAAATTTCATATCTCTTTATGCTCTGAGTTCAAATTCCGCTGGGGTCGATTTTGTTTTTAATCCTTTGAAGTCGATAAAAAAATACCAGTGGTGTACTGGTGTCGATCTAATCGACTTATCCTCTCCCTCCAAATTGCTGGCCTTGTACCAAAATTTGAAACCAATATAATAGTGCTGATGTAACACCTGGCCATCTGTGAGTGGGTGGATCACTGCGGGACACAAGAAGTCCTCATGAAAAACCACGAAACAATACCAGAATTGTGTTATGTGAAGGGTGCCGAGAGGAAGATGTAAAAAGCTTAACATTCAAACAAGACGACCTAGCTGCTTCATATGTAGCTGCAAAATCCAAACTAAAAGCTTTTGGGCATAAATTCTAAAAGAACAATAGCAAAACCGACAAATTATCGTGGTCCTAGGGCGATACCAAGCAGAAATCATGAGCAGGCAAATAACTCTGCATCACCCTCATTATCACTTTTCCAAATATAATCAGCGAAGACAATAAGAGTCATCCATAGTAACACCAGCTATTACAAGAATAAGACCAGCTAGTACTAATCGATCTGGAACTATCCCACCCGCAAAGCCAGGGATACGGCGAAGTCATGGATCTGTGTCAAAGTAAATTGCGAAGAGGTAGCCGAAGAGCTCAGCTGTGTCAATGGTGCTTTTTACATTGATGCTGAGCAGAGGAATCCTAGAAGTTCAACGGTCAGGATCACCAGGCTCTATGAAGAAAATAACTGTAACACATCCATAGGGGTGGTGTCCATGTTTGAGTAATCAGTTAATGACAGACTAATACTTTGATTCAAGTTCTCTATTTAAATTCATAATAATAGAATTAGATGACGACAAAAAGTCAGGGATATCCGCAAAAACAGTGAAAAAAAAAAAAAAAAAAAAAAAAAAGAATAAAAATCGGAAGAAGATTGATTGAGAGAAGCAGACGATCTAAAAAACATAATCGAAAATAGACCAAAGGAAAAAAAAATATTAAAATACTATAAAGAAGGATGGAGAGTTATATCTCCTACAAAGAAGTAACTCTCTCCGCAGAGGAAAGTACCATATTACGTATGTAGGACTAATATCTTATGAGTGGAAGCCAAGGAAATGAAATTTACAGTCAATCGCAAGAGAAGCAAAGTTGTCTCTGTATTCGTGCGTTTGTATAAGGTATCGAAACCATAGTGTGTTCAGGCGAGGTCTCCAGAAGGGTTGGCTTATATTTTATATCTCCTGTTCTCTCGCAATGTCTGTTTGAGTTTTATCGTTTCCTATTTTCATGTAATAAACTCGTGTTTTAAAAGATTGCGCTTTTTTTGTGTCTCTTCTCAAAATTCTAGTGAGTTTTTTCTCGTTTCGTTTTTTTTTTGCGCTGTATAGTTT
>NC_068991.1:56482855-56483934 GCF_001194135.2 Octopus bimaculoides
ACATACTGAGAATTCAGAAATAGCAGTCAAAGAATTCAGAAATAGCAGAAATATCGCTATCTATTCATAAATATCGCTATCAATCTGGAGTAATAATTTGTAGTTTTGAAATCAGTAAGTTCTTTGACTGCTATTTCTGAATTCTCAGTATGTTGGAGAAGCAGGTTACTGTCAATCCCTATATATTTATGATTATAAATGTTTTTTACCGAAAAGGTTTTTTCATACTGAGCTACCCGGCAAAATTGTTAATTATTAATTTTATTACTAATTGACGATTCCCTGCCCTGCATATCTATATATGTATATGTATGTATATAGACATATACTCTTCTAGTCTTTTATTTGTTTCAGTCGTTTGACTGCGGCCATGCTGGAGCACCGGCTTTAGTTGAACAACTCGACCTCAGCTCTTACCAACTCGACCTCACACCAACATCGGTTATCAATCGATGGTGGGGGGGGCATAGACACACAAATACATACATACATACACACACAGACACACACACATGTATATGCACGACAGTTTTCTTTCAGTTTCCGTCACAAGGCTATAATAAAATCCGCTCAAATGGTTATAATAAAAAACATTTACCTAAAGTGCCACGCAGTGGGACTGAACCCGGAACCATGTCATTGGGAAGCAAGCTTCTTACCACACAGTCACTATATTTGTATACAAACATACGTACATGCACACACATATAAACTTGTATATATGTTTATACACACGTATATATATATATATATATATGTATGTGTGTACACACACACACACATATATATATATATACATACGCACACTACACACACACACACTACACAAACACATGCACTCACACACACACACTCGCACACTCACACTCACTCACTCACTCACACACACACATTTTACAAGTCGAGCTTTTACTATCCCTCCGTTTTATGACTATTTCGTTTTGTTATTTCCTATCTGACACTTTTCTGTTTCGTTGTTTCCCCACCCACCCTCTCCCTCCCTCTCTCTCTCCCTACACACACACACACACACACACACGTGCACACACACGTACACATACACGCACACATATCATTAC
>NC_068991.1:56484151-56488553 GCF_001194135.2 Octopus bimaculoides
TTTTTTTTATCTTCATAAAATAAAATACATACATTTATCTTTCGTTTTTGTATTTGGTTTGCAAGATTCATGATGTAAAATCGAGTGTTGAAACGAATTTTGTGATATTTCGGGAGAGTCATTACTCCAATAATGATGAACACACGCACAGTTATCTTCCGTTCGTTTCAACCATCAGACTGCGGCTATGTTTAATTTTTTTCCCTAGTACTTTATCTATAGGCCTCTTTTGCTGAACCGCTAAGTTACGGGGATATAAACATACCAACAACGGTTGTCAAGCGATGGAAGGGGACAAACACAAGCACGCACACGCTTATATACATACATGTATATGCATATAAACACACACACACACGCACACGCACACACACACACACACACACACACATATATGTATATCCAACGAGCTTCTTTCAGATTCTATCTACCAAATCCACACACAAAGCTTTGGTCGGCCCGAGGCTATAATAGAAGACACTTGCCCAAGATTCCACGCAGTGGGATTGAACCCAGGGCCATGTGGTTAGGAGGCAAATTTCTTACTACAATATATAACGAATCTGTGATAATGAATAATAGAAAGCATGGGTAAAGATAGGTTTCGTTCCGAGATCCCAAGTTATCCTGAGCATTGTGGTTGGTCACTCGGGCGCCTTTTTGCCTGATTGACTGATCGCCGACCCGTGTAATAAAGCAACATTTTAGAAACGGTGAAACTTTTAAAAACATGTCCTGGAGCAGACATCTATTCTAAGGGTAATTAAATCATAAATTAAATCTAAGGGTAATTAAATTATAAATTAAATCTAAGGAAATTTAAATAGCTCAAAAGGTTGAGAATAATTACGCTTAAACTAGTTAAAACAGGCAGAATATTGGAGACATATAATGTTGGAATACAAAACTTTATATAATGAAGAAAATATAAAAGCATTTAATAAAGAAAAAAATAAAAGAAAAATGGAAAACAATTAAAATTTGCATAAAACATTGCTAAAGAAGACATTACCTGGAAGAGGGGAGGAGGAGAAAAGACGAGCAATGAATAATTGCTGAAATTCTACCAAAAATGATTGAAAGAAAGATAAAAGACTAAAGATTAAGATTGATAGAATACTCTAAATAAATCTGTTCTGGATGCAGAAAAGCAAAAGCGAAATGGCTGGATGATCAATGTCTAGAAATTGAAAAACTTAATAACCAACATAAATCGAAAGAATCACAAACAGCAAATGCCTGAGTAGACATAGTGGTAACATTAAAGAGAAAAATGGAAACATAGTGTTTATCCATGAGCAGCAGATTGCATCTAGATGGGTTGACTACATAAAAGAAACTGTACGATGAGGAGGAGAACAGACTTGCCTAATTTTCGAAGCTGTTAATGGAAACAAAATCTTGAAAGAAAATTTAGAAAAGGCAATGAAGTAATGAAAGATGGTGAGATAACTGGAGTAAATGAAACAGCAGCATGAAACATTAAAGGCATTAGATAACCACAACCTAGATTTAATAACAGACTTATGTAATGTAATATATGACAGTAGACACATAACTAACCGAGATGAAACAATCTATCTTTGTTCTATTACCAAAGAGACTAAAAGCACAAAACTGCACACTTTAGAAGCGTAAGCTAAATGAGTCATGTGACTGAATTGCTAACTAAAAATATCAGCCACCAAAGAATTACATCAAAAATATGTAAGTCAACTGCAAAGTGGATTCAGACGAAGATTGAGAATTTGTGAAAGAATATTTAACCAATGAACCATATGTGAAAGCGCTGTGGACATAAATCAGAATGTTCACAAATGAATTATAAAGCAAACGAAGGCATTTGACATGAAGGGATGATCGAATGTCTGTCAGAATTTCGAATACTTTAAATTACGGGAAAAAATATACAGGAGATTAAACAGCTGTGGTAAAAATTGAACGGGGAAAACCCCCAGAATTTAAAATTAACCAAGTCACAAATAGTCGTGTGCTATCCTCTAATGTATTTAACCATACTATTCTGTAGTGTATTTAATGTATACACTTTTAACTGGTACTTCGTCGGTTACGACGACAAGGGTTCCAGTTCCGATCAACGGAACAGCCTGCATGTGAAATTAACGTGCAAGTGGCCGAGCACTCCACGGATACGTGTACCCTTTACGTAGTTCTCAGGGACATTCAGCGTGACATGGAGTGTGACAGGAATTGAACTCACGTCCTTACGATCGCGAAACAAATAGCCTAACCACTAAACCACGTGCCTTCACAATGTACACACTAAGATCTTTGGAAAAGAAGACGAGCCGGGAATGTTAGTATGGCGCATAGGCATCAGTTGCAGTCGATATAAAGACGACACTGCCTTACTAGCTTTCAACAGTGATGGTCTGCAGAGAATTATAACTACAGTATATGACAAAGGAATGTCTTACTGAATGAAAATATGTGGAGGAAACAAAAGCTTTGATAATCAGCAAAGAACAACACTCATAACAAATATTGCAATAACGGGGTGACTCAACCTAGCAAACACCTAAGATAATACATTTGGGATATATTAGGCCTACCTGTACCCATCTGGGCATCGGGCATCTTATTTCTGTACTAAGTAGAATGCTAAAAGTAAGGTTATTAGTCTTGTGCTCTATCCCACCGCCTTTCTTAACATGGGTCCGGAAACATCCATGCCGAATTATTGAAAAGACCGTTAACTGAAAGGACCAATGAAGCAAAAACATTTTCAAATGTGTATCTATCAAAGTAATTGTATATTTTTGCTTATACCCTTATTTTTGTTCCATTCTAAACAAAACTCTCCGACGAATGAAAACGTGAAACCCTGAGTAACAGTTTTTGTGATATTTTTGCTGTTTTCTAATAAAGTATATATATATATATAAACACACATATATTATATACTATTTATTATTTAATTGAACGCGACGCATCTATTTCCAAGTAAGCAAGTATATATACATATATATATATATACACACATACATATATTTATATATATATGTGTGTATATATATATGTATGTATGTATGTATGTATCTGTGTGTGTGTCTTTGTGTCTGTGTTTGTCCTCCCATTACCTCTTGACAACCGGTGTTGGTGAGTTTACGTCCACGTAACTTAGATGTTCTACGAAAAATGACTAATAGAATTAATACTAGGCTTATAAAAATAAATGAAGTCCTCGTGTCGATTTGTTCGACTAAAATCTCTCCAGGCTGTGCTCTAGCATCGCCGCAGTCAAATGACTGAAACAAGTAAAAGAATAAATGAATAATATATATACATATATATATATATATATATATATATTTTTTTTTTTTTTTTTTCTCCGTGTTTTTCTCCTTGTCTCCGTATTCTTTCTGTTGAAGAGCGTAGCTCGAAACGTCAAAGACTTTCCGTATTCCCGAGCGTCATACTAATATATACTTTTGTTATTTACACCACCTGTCCTCGTCTGTTGTTATTTTTTGTATATTCTCCCATATATATATATATATATATATATATACAGGTTATACATATATATATATATGTTATACATATATGTATATGTTATACATACATGGATACATATATGTTATACATACATGTATATATATATATGTTATACACATATACATATTAGTACAAATTTTCGTATGGTCATAAATGAATACCAACATCCATTCACAATCATTATAAAAATACAAAAACAAAATACCCCAAAATCTAAAAACCACAGCTCGAGACGGTTGAAGACTTCTGGAACTGACAGTACTTGAGAAAGGAAGGTGATATTTCTTTACACGTCGGCAAAGATCTTTTGAGCAGGTGTAACAAATACAGGTGTTGCATGCAGATAGCTAAAACACAACAAACTATAATCAAATAAACAGATAACAGGTGGAATGGAATAAAAGCAATACAATTAGCGACTACAGTCTTTGAATATCTCTTATTTTGACATTAAATCAACGTAAGTCCAAGGTACTTTGACAGCAAGATAAACTAAACTGCGTTGTCGATGCTTGTATAAATATAGAGAAAGCAATGCTTAAATTTAACCAAATAAAATAAAACACGTTTCTATACACGTGCAAACGAGTACAAGTCATAAGTATCGGTCTGCCTGTCTGCTTCTCTGTCTGCCTGTCTATCGTTTTGTGTGTATGTATGTAAGTATGTATGTATGCATGTATATATGTAATCATGTATGCGTGTGTGTATGTGTTTATGTATGTCGGTATCTATATATATGTATATATGTCAGTATAAGTATATACGTATGAGTATGTGTGTGTATGTATGTATATATGTATATATGCATGCATGTATCTAGCTATCTATCATATATATATATATATATGTATATACATAAATATATATATACATATATATA
>NC_068991.1:56489205-56495769 GCF_001194135.2 Octopus bimaculoides
ATTAAATGGTTTTGATTTACTGTCAGGTGACTTTCGACCAACCCTGTATGTATATAACATTTATGTATATATAATTATATACATTCTTCTACGTATATTTACATGCATGTGTGTGTGTGTGTGTGTGTGTGTGTGTGTGTGTGTATGTCTGTTTGTCTGTCTGTCTGTCTGTGTATGTTAAGGCTCATGACCTAGTGCTTAGGCGTTTTGCACGTGAGATCGTGGTTTCGATTCCACGACTGGATGCGCGTTGAGTTCTTCAGAAAAAAAAAAAAAACGTAACAAAATTTCATTTCAAGTTGCTCCAGTCCACTCGGCTGTAAATAGGTAACCGTTCCGACAGACAATCTCTTCCTATTAGGGAGAATGTTGGACTGCTCGTTCAGCCAGTGGGGTGGCATCATTCGAAACCTAAAACGATGCAAAATGCATTGTGGCCAGCGATGCATAACAACATTCGATAGTTTGGTGGATCATGTGATCACGTGATAAATGTACAGTCATGTATATACGTATATATACATGCATACATACATACATAGATGTGTGTGTGTGTATACATTTAAGTGTAGTAGGCTGGAAACTTACAACTAGTATAGCAACACAAGACAAAGTGAGGACAGAGTGTAATTATTTTATCATGATTATTATTATTAGTAGTAGTAGTACTAAACACACACACACACACACACACACACACACACACACACACACACACACACACACACACACACACACACACACACACACACACAAGTGGTGAGCAGGCAGAGAAAATTGCGCCGGAGAAAATGTGGAGAGATTCCTTCCAGCTCTTTACGTTCTGAGTGAGTCCAAATCTCGAGGAGATCAAGTTTGCTGGTCATTCTTAGAGACCCGATAAAATAAAGTACCAGCCAAGTACTGGCGTTAACGTAGTAGACTCATCCCCTCTCCTCAACATACTGGCCTTGTGCAAAACTGTGAAAGAATCCATCCATTCATCCATCCATCCATCCGTCCGTCCGTCCGTCCGTCCGTCCGTCTGTCTGTTATATTGGTAGAGTTAAAATCCAAGCTGTCTTCTTGAAGCACATCTGGTTATTCCAGTATTCCAAAATCTTATGTAGATTTTATATCTGTGTGAGGTATGCATAAGAGTAGAAAATTCTGGAAAATAGTTTTTGCAGTGCAATTATTGGGTTGGCAAGAAAGTAATTTCGTTTTTTTAGTGCGAAATAAAAGTCATTTATTTATCATACAAAGAATGAACTTTAATCATTCATATATTTTCCATTTTGTTCATTGACCTTTTGCCATCTTTCTGGCAACTTCATGATTCCAAGTGTGATTTCAAGTCATCATCATTATTGAAAGTTTTACCAATCAAAGAATTTTGCAAACTTCAAAATAAATGGTAATCTGATGGTGCAAGGTCAGGGCTATATGGTGGATATGACATCACTTCCCAACTAAGCTCCAATAATTTTTCACGAGTTAGCAAAAATCTGTGTGGTCTAGCGTTGTAATGGTGGAACACGATTCCTTTACGATTTGCCAATTCTGGCGGGTTTTTTTTTTATTGCTTCCTCTAGTTTCATTAGTTATTGACAATAAACATATAAATCGGTCGTTTGGTTCCTTGGAAGCAGCTCAAAATATACAACACCTTTGTAATCCCACCAAATTGACAGCATAACCTATTTTGATGCAATTCATCTTTCGATGTGGTTTGTGATGGTTCATTACGCTTGGTTCACGATCGTTTTCGATTGATGTTATTGTAGACAATCCATTTTTCAGCACCAGTTATGATGCGTTTCAAAATAATTAAAAAAAAAAAGATCGATTTCATTGCGTTTGAGATGTATATCGCAAACATTGATTCGTTGTGTTAAATGAATCTCGTTCAATTTGTGTGAGACCCAAATATCGAGCTTCTTAACGAGTCTGAGATATTTTAAGTAATTTTCAATTGTTGTATATGACACATTTAACCTCTTTGCAATCTCTCGCACCGTTGTATGACAATCAGATTCAAATATGGTTTTGATTCGGTCATCATCAACTTCAGTAGGTCGACCAGAACGTTGGTCATCTTTGAGTGAAAAATTTCCAGAACGGAATTTTTAAAACCATTTCTGACATATGCGTTCTATCAAGAACTCAACACCATAAACTTCACATATCTCTTTGTGAGCCTCAGCAACCTTTTCACCTTTACGGAAATAAAAGAAAGCAAAATATGGCGAACATATTCGTTTTTGCACTCCATGTTAAAATTAACACTGAACTAACAGCTGTAAATAAAAATTGCGCGCAATTTGCTTCTAAAGTATCATTGACAAAAATCATTTTAAAAAATCGTAACTCTATCAATTTGTGAAAAACAAAATTACTTTCTTGCCAACTCAATGCATACAAAACATGAGACTGGAAACATTTTTTGATATTATTTATTCACCATTACACATGTTACATTTGCTAATAGGAGTACTTATTAGTTTTACTCTCCCCTCCAACTATCTATATTATTTTCTAATCACTAACTAAATGTAAACGATTCATCCAAATATAAATTTAGCATTATTTGATTCTCTCTCTGAAGAATTTCTTATAGGAGATGTTTTGTATGTTTCTTTCGCATCTACGATTTTGTAACGCCTACTAGCAAAGAAAACATGTGTAATGTAATAGTGAAAGATAATAGCAAACACTTTTTTCCCAATCTATGTGTATATATATCTATATATATATATATATATATATATATATATATACACACACATGTATATATATATATATGTGTGTGTGTGTATTATGTATGTATTATATCTGTGTACATTTAATATACAATGCTACTTGTGAGCTAAGGTCTCCCCGTAAAAGTATCTCTGATCTGTGCAAACTGTGTAATAAAGTGTTCTGATGATCTGAAAAGGTTCAGCATCCGATAGCATATTGCACTTGGTGAAAAGTACATATGGAACAAAGAATGTAAACTGCATTGTGTATGCATCATAATTGTGGTCCTGCTATATATATATATATATATATAGATTCAAGGCTTGAATATGGTACTTAAGCGAAGGCACCCGAATATCACATCCCAAAAGGATGGGTGATTAAAATCAAACAATAAGCAACACGGATTTCAAAAGTGATTGCAGTACGCACGTTTCATGCTACTTCAATTTATTTAAGTAATGTGAGCATTACCTTAAATGCAATATGAAGAGCAATCTTCAGCTATATATATATATATATATATATATTAAAGCATGTGTGTTTGAAATGGTTTAACGAATGCATTCACACACTAGAAAAAAGATTCTTCCCCCAAAAAGGTTAGGAACATCCTCGTAAAAGATTTCATAACATAAAAAAAATAATTTAAAAAATCACGTTTTCACTTCAAATATATACATACGGACAAAGACACATATATGTGTATATGTGTGTGTGTGTGTGTGTATGTGTAAGTGCTTGTGTGTGCGTGCCTATCTATCTATCTATTTTTCTGTCTCTGTGTCTCTCTTTCCGTCTCTCTGCGTCTCTCCCTTTCTATATATATGTATATATGTAGATTGTTTATGCATATGTGTATATATACACACAATCTATATATATATATATATATATATACATACACACACACACATACACACATAACACATACATATATACATACATACATACATACATACAGATACACACACACACACACACACACACACACACACACACACACACACACACACCACACATATATAACTAAAATAATTGGACTAAATATATTGTCATTCGATTGCCGAAAACGAAATATATATATATATATATATATATATATATATAAATGAATAAATAAATAAAAAGCCAACATAAAAGGCAGTGATAACAAAGGAATAATTTAATAACATCACAACAACAGATCTGATAAATCATGATCGCAGAATCCCTATTAAGATCATTGCTGATAGAATTAAAGTAAAATATGCAATGGAAATAGCAGAGGAACAATTAGAATTCGAATTGGTACAGAAACGAGGGATTCAATTGTTAACCTTAATATGATCGTTGAGAATGTTAGAGAATACGAGGCAATATTATTTATCACTTTTATTGATTATCAAAAAGTTGTTTCGCACAAATTACGGTCAGAGATGGCAGAAATGGGATTTCTTCAATATTTTATATATTTATTAAAATCATATTATTCCCAACAAACGTTAACTGTCAGAGTTCATGTGAGCTGCACTGACTTGTTTGAGATTGTGTGGTGGCGTGTACGACGGGAATTTATCTTTTCTCTTTTATTTTATATCAATGTAGAAAAGTGTAATGAAGAAGACCATCTAGAAGATTGAAAGAACGGTTAGAATCAGTAGAAGAATGGTCGGTAATCTCAGATATGATAATCATACTGTTCTTAATGCTAGTAACTTGGAAGAATTTTGGACTTTTATGAAGAAAGTGAAAGAAAAAAACGACGCTTCATTCATTAATTTTGACAAAATTGGTTCAATGATTATCTTTGGAACATATGTTTGAGATAATTCCATTATAATTGATAACCATATTGAGTTTCGCCGGTTTGGAAATATTAGAGTGCAATGCGATGACAGCTAGAATAGGAAGAGAATTGCATTAGCAAAAATCTGTCTGCTGTTATCTCTTTAAATCGCATTTGGAAAAATCCATCTTTAAATGAAAAGACCAAGCTGGAATTGCCACCCGCTTTGATGTTTCTAACTGTATAGCACGGATGTGGAAACTGCACTCTTAAAATGCCAATAAAACAACGAGAGTTTCGACGTTAGAGAAGAATGCTGAACAGAAAAAAAGAAAAACAACAAGAAACAAACTCATTATTTATTAAAACGAAGTCGGCGAGCTGGCAGAATCGTTAGCACGCCGGACAAAATGCTTAGCGTCACTTCGTCCGTCTTTTAGCTCTGAGTTCAAATTCCTCCGTGGTCGACTTTTCCATTCAGCCTTTCGGGGTCGATGAATTAAGTACCAGTTGAAAAGCGGGGTCGATGTAATCTAGAAATTCTTACCCTGCAAAATTCTTGTCTTGAGTCGATAACAGAAAGGATTAGTTGCTAAAACTATTTAGATCGAATACAGGTCTGGGCAGACCTGTATTCTCTAAAACTTGATGCAGCTGAAAAAAATAGATAAAAAACAAAAAACAAAGCAGAACAAAATTACCATGGAGATTGGGAAATTTAAAAGGCTACAATAACTAAAAGCATCAACAGCGAGTGATGGAGAAGAATCATCGAATGAGTCACTCACACGCCAAAAGTTTGTGGTTGTACATGATGAAGATAACGATGCTGATGATGATGACGATGATAATGACGATAATGATGATGATGATGATGATGATGATGATGATGATGATGGTGATAGTAACGTTGGTAAGAAGCATCAAATCATATCTGACCTCCGTTAACCTGTATGTTACTTTCTAGGTATTTTAGAGAAGTAGTTTGTCTTTACTTTCCTCCATAGTTTAAGGCCTTGGATGACAGATTTTCAACTGTTGCTTGATTTAACTTCACGACATTGTGCTTGATTCTCTTTCGATTAATCTATTCCGTTGTAAACTTTTGGTCTGAGCCCCAGTTTCAGGTTGACTTTTTTAATTTCCTCCAACGATGGCCCTGCCATAATAAGTAAATGAATAAATACATAAGCATGAACGCTGTCCATGCTTCTCTAACGTAACGGTATTTGCTGTTGTAGTTGCTGCTGCTGCTGCTAACGACGACAACGATGATGATGATGATGATCATCATCACCATCATGAACAAATACCGTTCATCTGAACAAAAACATGGCATACTTTTTGCATGGTTTTATCAATATCGGATTCATTTTAACAAGACAAAATACATAAACACACACGCACGCGCGCACGTGCACACACACATGCACAAACGCACACATTACTTATTTCAGTCATTGCACTACAGGCATGCTGTGGTTTCACCTTCAAGAGTTTAGTCGAACAGATTGTCCCCAGTACTCATTGCAACAGTCTGGAACTTATTCTGTCGGTTACTTGTTTCCGCACCAGTAATTTACGGAGACGTAAACCAATCAACACTGGTTGTCAAGAGGTAAAGAGGGACAAACAAAGGTGCATACACGCTAGCACTGACCACTTACCAGTACACACACCATCTTTCCACACACCCACACATTACAGACGCACACACTTACATACGCACACATCCATACGTCAAAGTCACCAGCGCCTATCCATACGCAAACACTTACACACTCTCACATACACATACGCACGTGCACCTTCATTTTGGGATTACCAGTACTTTATTATTTCCCCTTCTTCCTAGCTCTCCTGTCCAACTACCTATGTCCAACCAGTCGCCATGATTGACCGCTAAATCCACAAGTTCTCTCTGTTTATTTCTTCGTGATCTTTTCTGTTGAAGATCGTAGGCTCGAAGTGTCAAACTAATACACCTGCTTGTTGTTTGTACACCTGTCTTCGTCTTTTGTTTTTCTGCAAATTTTAACTATATATATATATATATATATATATATATATAT
>NC_068991.1:56496559-56498308 GCF_001194135.2 Octopus bimaculoides
ATATAATGAAGAAATATACACATTGCATTGAAATTTCTAAATGGATATCTCTGTTGTAAGTTTGTGCTTCTAACAAGGGATTATCTCTGTTTTTAGGTTTTATACAAACAGTTTGTTACATTAGAAAGTGCTAAAACTTTAAATTTCTTTTCCGGACTCTTTATTTTCTTAAACATGTGATGCAAAGTGTTCAATATATGAAGTTAGTCGGCTGCACACATTTATCTAGATATATGCTCATCTATTTTATCTATTAAGACAGCAGCCTGCATATGTGTATGAGCACATCTATCTCTGGTGGTATGTTAGTGTATGTGTACGTGTCTGTGCTTGTGTGTGCGTGTGAGAGTTTATGCGTTTGTGCCTATGTGCATGCATGTGTGTGCATGTATGCATGAATATCTGCAGGCATTGTGTGTGGATGAGTGTGTGTGTGTGTGTATATATACATACATCCACCCAGCTATCCAATATATATATATATATATATATATATATATATATATATATATATATATATATATATATATATATGTATATATATATATATAAATATATATATACACACACACACACACGCACACACACACACACATATATGTATGTATGCATCTTTCTATATCTCTGTATACTCTCTGTGAGTATGTGTGTCTGTGTTTGTGTCTGTACATGCATGCATACATACATACATAAATACATACATACGTACATACATGCAACATACATATATACATACATATTTTAATATGTATATCTATCTGTCTATCTATCATCTATCTGTCTATCTATTTATCTATCTATCTATCTATCTATCTATCTATCTATCTATCTTTATATATATACACGCACGCATATATGTATATAGGTATTTGGGTGTGTGTGTATGTATGCTTATATCGGTGTACGTATATGTGTTTCCATATCTAATATATATATATATATATAAATGAGTATAAATTTGTATATGTGCATCGGTGTGTGTGTGTGTGTGTGTGTGTGTGTGTGTGACTGTACGTGTATGCATGTATACATATGAGTTAAGAGGAACCAGAAGAGACAACGAAAGATGATGATGATGATGATGATGATGATGATGATGATGACGACGACGACGATGATGATGACGGTAGTGGTGGTAACGGTGGTGATGGTGGTGGTGGTGGGTAACATGAGTAGTGGAAAACATAGCCTTGTACGTTTTTAAGTTATTAAAAGCTTATATATGGAAATAACAACAGTTATATTGTACAAGAAATATACCATTAAAGACATTTTCTACGCTAGCCAGTATGTCGTCAAATCTTTACATGACGGCTTTATATATCTGACAGAACAGTCTTGCCTAAAAATACTCAATACATACACATGGACACATATAAATGTAAGAATGTCTGTGTGTGTGTGTATGTGTCTGTATGTATATATATATATATATATATATATATATATATGTGTGTGTGTGTGCGTGTGTGTGTAAGCACACGCGTATATTCATAGATAAACACACAAACGCTCTTGTTTACGTTGCATATTATAATAAATAACTGGATGGAATAGAAAAGAAAAAAAAAAAAAAAGAAGCAGATGAGACAAAACTGAAGCAACTTTTTATCAATTAGTTGGTAAACAATAACAATATGTACATTTGTATGTATGTATATGCAATGAGTGAACATATGCATATGTGTACTGTATGCATGCATTACATATATACATATATTGATAAATGTATAGATATGCATATATATA
>NC_068991.1:56499074-56503839 GCF_001194135.2 Octopus bimaculoides
TATATATATATATACATCTATGTGTGTGCGTATCTCTATCTATCAATCTATCTATCTATCCATATATATATTTATACAGCCATAGACACACATTTACGTATATACATATGCACGTACATACACACACACACACACACACACACACACACACACACACACACACACACATATATATATATATATATATATATATATAATGCCCGATAATGGCTTAGTTGGCTAAAACTTCGAAGTCACTGTTAATATTATTGGTATTCAAGAATAATAAATTTGCAGTCTACCAAATGCCTTGAGTGGTCCTTCAGTTTAATGTAAGATTGTTTTTATTATAACATAAAAGGAAACACTAATGCATACATAAATACACACGTACACACACACACGTACACATGTACATGGATATGTATATGTATGTATGCATGTCTGTATATCTGTCCTTTTATACCTGAACGTCCGTCTGTATGTATGTATTTAAGTATGCACATATATATATATATATATATATGCACTGTGACGGACTAGCGTCCCGTTTAACAGGGGCAGTGTTGTAACTGCAGTCACTTATGCATCTTCAAACCGGGTTAATCTGCTGTCTTAAGTGTCCTCGGGCTCACGACAGTCCATGCATGTGAGATATATACACAGACAGAAGATATATTTAACGAGTCGGGCTAATATCGTTATAATTCTATGCGCTTCTAAATCTAGTTGATCTTCAAATGGGTGCTCAGATGACAGAAGTGGTGGAGTGTCGCCCTTCACATTGATAATGTTTTGTTCCATTATTTCCTGTGTTGAAAATCTCTCCAGGTTCGTGTTCGTCTCTCAGAGTTCCGATGTTAATAATTTCCTAAGTACCAGCTGTCTATTAAGTGTCATTCAACTGACTAAAGCATCTACATACCATACGTACGTACGTACATACATACATACATACATACATACATACATACTGTCTTCCAGATATCTTCCCGGTGGCTAAAACAGTCTGGAATAGGATAACATAAAAAGAAAAACCTTCTGACGAAGTTGACTATATCGAAAGCGATGGATAAGAAAAAAAAAATAGTGGTGGGACTTAAAAATTGAAACAGCCGTCAAGTTAAAGCACAACCGGCCGGACATTGCTACGCGGAACTTCAAGTAAAAAGGTGTTCTGTTGCAAAAATTAGCAGCTCTCTGGACACCAGTGTGGTTAGAAAAATACAGGAGAATGAGGACATCTACGGACCATTGATAAGGAGTTTTCAAATCCAATATTCAAGATACACTTTCAGTTTTATACCTATTATTACTATTGGAGCAACAGGATACACACAAGCATGTCTGGGGTAAAGTATGGTCGAACTTAGAATCTTAGGGAGAGAACGCAGATCCTTAATATTTACGCTACAAATGATCACGATATCTGGGACTAAAAAATCTGCAAGACTTTCTTAATATTTGAAGGATGACGAATAAGACAAGATGCTTTCCTCTACAACCTTGCTACCAAGTAGGTGGCTGGTCAAAATCTATTCTAAATTGAAAAGAGACAGAGAACATACATACATATTCATTCGCAAATTCATTTATACATAAATTCATATTCATTCGTACATTCATCTATCTATGTATACGTACATCCATATACACACACACACACACACACACACACACACACACATATATATATATATATATATATGTGTGTGTGTGTGTGTGTGTGTGTGTGTGTGTGTGTGTGTGTGTGTGTGTGTGTGTGTGTGTGTATGGGATACGGACATTTTTGGACCATTGATACACTTTCAACTTAATACTCATTATTGGAGCAACAAGATACGTACCAATCCGCCTTAATTCATACACTAGAAATGCTCACGATATCTGGGACGATGACAATCTGCAAGACCTTCTTAAGATTTAAAGGACGACGAACAAAACAAGATGCGTTCCTTCACAATCTTACATCTAAGGTAGTGGTCGGTTTAAATTAACTCTAAATTAAAAAGAGAAAAATAAAACATACATATATGCACTTTTTAAAAGTTATCACTACAGATTTTCTACAAAATTTAGAGCCAGTACTGAATGTTACGACGTTTCGTATACGAATACGTCTATGTAAACAATGCGATGAAAGATAGAAAATTAGCCAATGGGTGTATATGCATATTTCAGGAATTATTGCTCCGTTTTTAGCACCGCATCCAACCCATTAATCACCCACAGACACATGGTTTAAATACCCATTAAGCTTAGGGCTATCTGTTATTGGGATAATAATAACAATAACAACAACAACAACAATGAAAATAATAATAATTATAATAATAATAATAATAATAATAATAATAATAATAATAATAATAATAATAAAAAAAAATATTCAGACAAACACATAACAAAAACACCAGGACTTACAAATATATATAACATACAGAAAATTGCACTACTGGGTACTGCACACATTCTACGCAAAACACTTTCAATACAGTAAACATAAGAGCACCACAGCAAACCACAGCACATACCCAAGGCGCACAGAGCTGCGCTCGGTAGTGAAGTGAAAGTACGTTATAAAAATAAAACTACTGAATAATAATAATAATAACAATAATAATAATGGAACAACCTTCCCACGCGACGAGTGGTATGTAATAGTCTTTCCAAATATTGTCACGCCGAGCTGTCGGGGTAGTCGGTCATAGATAGTTGTGTCTTATTTGTCTAACTATACTGCAATTCCGGAGTGGAAGTTATAACAGACTGACGTTGGATTACAACAGTGTCACACTACTGGAAAAACCGATTTACATATTAAACACATTCCTGGCAGATTGCTTGTAGGGACACCGCATTTCGTTATGCAACCACGATATACGAAATACGGCGTCTCTACCAGTAATTATTGTTTTATTCTTTCACTTATTTCAGTCATTTTGGCTGCGGCCATGCTGGAGCACCACCTTTGGTTGAACAAATCAACCCCAGGACTTATTCTTTGTAAGCCTAGTACTTATTCTGTCATTTTTTTTTCTTTTGCTGAACAGCGAAGTTATAGGAACGTAAACTCATCAACATCGGTTGTCAAGCGATGGTGGTGGGGGGGGGGACAAACATAGACTCACAAATGTACACACACACACACACACACACGATGGACTTCTTTCAGTGTCCGTCTACCAAATTCACTCACAAGGCTTTGGTCGGCCCGAAGCTATAGTAGAGGACACTTGCCCAAGGTGCCACGCAGTGAGACTGAACTCGGAACCATGTAGTTGAGAAGCAAGCTACTTACCGCACAACCACTCCTGCGCCTGTATATTTATGAATTCTTTTATTCTTTTCCTCTTTTACTTGATACAGTCATTGATTAGGAAAATCAACTTAGTTTAATCAATTAAATCAATCTCAGGGTTCATTTTGATTTCGAAGTCGTCTGGTATTGACACTACAAATCTTTTGCTGAACCGGTAAGTTACAAGAACATAAATAAACCAACACCAACTGTCTGCCGGTGGGGGAAACAAACACGAAACAAACACACACATATATAAACGCACGCACACACAAACACATACTCACACACACACTTACATACACACACACACACATACACACACACACACACACACACACACACACACACACACACACACACACACACACACACACACACACACACACACACACACACACACACATACACACACACTCGACAAGCTTCCACTTTGTTTCCACCTATCAAATTCACTCACAGGGCATTGGCCAGCCCGTGACTACAGTAGAAGACACTTGCCTAACGGAACTGATCCCGGAACCGTGTGATTGCAAAGCATACACACATACAAACACATACAAACACATACATATAAATACATGCACACGTGTATTCATGCATTCACATGCATACATATATGGATACAGGCATACATACATGAATGCATGCACGCATACACACGTATGTATTAAAATTATAGATCATCTGAACATGCAAAGATCAGTGCCTGTCGCTATATCCTTCTCCAATATTCACTTTGTCACTGCTATGGCATAAAAAGAATCCTCACCAACGGCTAAAGTCGTCGTCAAGCCGACTGGCTGGATTTTTACTTTGGAACTTATCTCACCCAATCTCTGTGATGCTTAATGGACTTAGAGTATGCGATTTCTAACAACAAGAACAAGAACAACATCAGCGACAGCAACAACAACTAACTCATCTTAGTAAATTCGCTTTACTCATGGCTGGTCACCCTAAGGAAGCTGAATTTCGGTGTCCTTACTTGTAATAATTTAAACCGTTTTTGACGAGGAACGAAAACTGTAAATATAGAAATGAAATGGTTATTACAGTTTTCAAAAAAAATGTTTTAGTCAAGAAAGTAGGCCGAACTCAAAACTCTTCATAGAACCTCCGAGACTAGTCATAGGGTAAGGAAGGAAGCTATTCTTAAATAGTAGACCTGTCCTGACAGCTTGCAACAGAGTCTGCTAAAAGCATCCTAGGTGCCAGCTGAAGGTGTTAAACCGAATGGAATAAATTTACCACTGAAATATGTCGCGGTGGGATTTGAACTCACACGCAAAAATTCGGAACATAAATAGTCTCATAGTTCAATTTGGCTTTCTTTCTGTCGACTCTTGGAGTAAATTTATTTAGATACAAGAAAAAAATGTTTTCATGTATCTGGTATATGCTTTCATGTATCATGTATCCGGCAAATAAGGCAATATTAAATTTAAAAATCCATCTCTCTCTCTCTCTCTCTATATATATATG
>NC_068991.1:56507628-56508619 GCF_001194135.2 Octopus bimaculoides
TCCACCATAGTAACATTTTATATACAAATATATGTGGTCTTCTATTCATTTTTGTATAATACTATCTCTGTTACATACATACATACATACATACATACATACATACATACATACATATGTGTATATATGTTTTTACGTATTCGTTTAATTTGTTCTGTGTGATTGCTTTGTGAAAGGTCGTCTGCTCTTACACATTATCAAATGCCGCGTAAAGATACTAGCAGCTTTGTTTGTCTCAGACAGTAGCAACATGGTCTGTTTGGCCTCACGTCAGTTCTATCGGCACGGCCAGTCTGTCCCCTCACTTATCTCATTCCCACCCAGATACGTGATTCGCACCTGACCTAGCACAGGTGTGCCAGGCCACGACTGACAAGGACAAAGATCGGACATTATTGCTTTGATTTTGTTTGTTTGGTTGTTTGATGCGCTTGCATGTCATTGTTGTTTGTTGGCTGTTTGTTGATGTTAAGGCTGCTACTTTTAAAAGTAGTGGTAGTAGTAGTAGTAGTAGTAGTAGTAGTAGTAGTGGAAATAGTAGTAGTAGTTATAATAGTCGTAGTCGTTCTAGAAGTGATAGTGGTGGTGGTGGTGGTAGTTGTTGTAGTAGCAATAATAGTAGTGGTAATAGTATTAGTAGTCTAGTAGTAGAAGCAGTTGTACTCGTCGCAGTCGTTGTAGTATAGTTGTAGTAGTAGCAGTAGTGGATGTAATAGGAATAGTAGCAGCTTATCATTAGAAGCATTAGTATTGGTAGTATTTGTAGGAGTAGCAACTGCAGTAGCAGTAGTAGTAGTAGTAGTAGTAGTAGTAGTAGTAGTAGTAGTAGTGGTGGTGGTGGTGGTAGTAGTAGTAGTTGAAGCAGCAGCAGCAGTAAAATGATCAGTAATAGTAACAGCAGCAGCAGTGGCAACGGCATCAGCAGGTGTGGTGGTGGTAGTAATAGTAGTAGTAGTAGTAGTAGTAGTAGCAGTAGTAGTAGTAGTAGTAG
>NC_068991.1:56508842-56509673 GCF_001194135.2 Octopus bimaculoides
TACAAAATGTATAGTTATTCAGAACCAACATTTGACGTGTCGGCAAAAAAGCCTCTGTGAGGTTTCTCACGTAGGCGTCTAGAAAAAAATGAGGTAGGATTTAACTGATAAACTAGAACCGATATACACTGACCGTAAAGAATATGTGATTTTGCAAAGGAATGAAACAATAATGCGCAGCAGTTTGGACGCTGGTGATTTGGCGCAGCTGACTGCATATTGGCGCTGTTCTGGCGAAAGTACGTTTTGACACAGGAGGTAAACATACACACACAAACACAGAGTCGTCTGTAGACACAAACACACACTCACGCATGCACATACACAGACAGAAACACATATACATAGACAGACACAAACACACACAGAAACGCATAGACATAGACAGATACAAACGCGCACACACAAACGCATATACATGTATGCACGGGCGTGGAGATACATGCATGGAGATAGAAATTGTGAGGAAGAAAGAAAGGGAGAAAGACATTACAACTCGTTAATTGAACTCGTGTGACCTAAACAGTTTCCCTCTCCTCACGCACATAAACTGACGCAGAGAGAGAGAGAGAGAGAGAGAGAGAGAGAGAGAGAGAGAGACAGAGAGAGAGAGAGAGAGAACGAGAAAGAGAGAGAGAGAGAGAGAGAGAGAGAGAAAGAAAGAAGGGGTACAGAGAACAAGAAAAACCTTAAAAGTCTGACGTCAAATAAGACAGCGTCGAATCAGCGACGCCGTGTAGGCGGCACCAAAACATCCCATACTTGATTAGCAACGCTTGAACGACATTGATCATAGGTCTGCTCAGTGAGAGCTGAGCTTGGGCTAAGCAG
>NC_068991.1:56509827-56511876 GCF_001194135.2 Octopus bimaculoides
CGGCAGCGTTACTCAAGAAAGAGTGAGAGAAAGTTGTGGCGAAAGGGTACAACAGGGGTCGCCAACACCCCCTGCCGGAGCCACACGTGGAACTTTAGGTGTTTTCGCTCAATAAACACTCACAACGCCAGGTCTGGGAATCGAAACCACGATCCTCCGACCTCGAGTCCACTGCCCTAACCTCTGGGTCATTGCGCAAATTTTGGCACATGACCAGCAAATTCGGGAGAAGGTGTAAGACGGCTCCAGTTCTTCACTCTTACTTATTTTATCTACCCCCGAAAGGCAAGAATAAGCCTCGGCGGAATTTGAACTCAGAACGTAAAGACGGACGACAAGTCGCTAAGCATTACGTCCGGCGTACTAACGATCCTGCCAGCAATATTAACACCAATATTACGGGTACGGGTGAAGGCAGCAAATAGGCAGAATCGTTACCGTGCCGGAAGAAATGCTTTACGTGTTCAAAAGCCACCGGGGTCGACTTTGCTTCTCATTCTTTCGGGGTCGATAAAATAAGTATCAGTTGAAAACTGGGGTCGATGTATGTTGATTTGTCCCCTACATACCTCAAAGTTGCTGGCCTTGCGCCAAAATTTGAAACCGATATTACGGGTAGGTGTACTGTGAGACAGTAAACTCTGCGACTTGTAATGTCTAATTCTAACTTGGGATGCAAGGAACCATCGGTGATCTGGCCACGTGGTTTGGTTAAATCGCATCATTGCATGATTAAAGACGGAAAGAGAAAGAAGGGAAAGAAAACAAGAAAGAAAGAAAGGAAGGAAGGAAGAGATAAAGAGAGAGAGAGAGAAGTTGAGAAAGAGAAGGCAAGTATGAAAGAGAGTGAGGGTAGAATATATGTTAGATCTGCGAGTGTACACATCCACTTACATACATACGTATTTACATAGATAAAATATATGCAGGTATCATAAACAAATGTTATATATATCTGATTAAAGGGGTGAGAATTAGGAATAAAGCGATAACAATATTCATTAGTTATGTGTGTGAGTATATGCATGTATGTACACGTACACACACTCACATACACATACACACACACACACACACACACACACACACACACATATAGAAATATATATATATATATATATATATATATATATATATATATATATACACACACACTTATATGCACACATAAATGAAAGACAGTGAGAGAGGGAGGGAGATCTATACATACGCACACACACATATATACATATATGTGTGTGAGTCTATATATTTATCTCTGTATCATATATATGTGTGCGTGTGTGTGTGTGTGTGAGAGAGAGAGAGAGAGAGAGAGAGGTGTATACACACGCAAACACACACATACCTACCCACCTACCTATCTGCCTACCTACATACATACGTACGTACATACATACATACATACATACATACACACACACACACACATACATATATGCACACATACATACAATCAAACATACATACGCAAGCACGCACCTAAGCGTACATACACACACATATAACCGGTCGGTGATCGATCATGCAAACGGATTGTTATATCGTTTAATGTAATTCTAGTTACATATTTCCATTAAGCACGACCGTATAGGTTTACAACCGCCTCATTATCTGCGCAAGGCAATAAACATTAGATCTAACATTTACAAGTAAAACCTTTATCAATGTCATGAAGGGCTTGCGAGAGGAGAGTACACCTGCAGATTGAACAGCGACCTTATATCAAAACTGAAACAAGCACATCTGTATAGTGTTAGATTACGAAGTCTGTCAGAACGGGTCACCGAATATAGCGCCCATTTTTACACTGCATGATAGATAACACGACAGTCACACCATCGTACCATCATGCCACCGTACCAGCATACCAGCATACCAACATACCAGTATACCAGTATACCAGCATGCCGCCCGCTTCTGCTGTAACAGTGGACGGCTCGTCATCTTTTCTATGTTTGTATGTATGTATGTGTGTGTGTGTGTGTGTGTGTGTGTGCGTGCTTGCGAGTGTGTGTGTGTGTGTGTGTGTGTGTGTGTGTGTGTGTG
>NC_068991.1:56512714-56514308 GCF_001194135.2 Octopus bimaculoides
GTGTGTGTGTGTGTGTGTGTGTGTGTGTGTGTGTGTGTGTGTGTGTGTGTGTGTGTGTGTGACAGGCACAGACAGATAAACGTTTATGTCTGCTGAAGGTTCTGGCGACAGACAATCCATGTCAGTTGGTATGATGTTCGTGTTCCACAGTTGTTGGTAAACGATTGGAAGCAAAGCAAGGATAGCAATGAAAATCCAGAGATTTGACATTGCAGGAATGAAGAATTGGACATCATGGTTAATGTGAAGTTTGTTGTTGGTGGTGGTGGTAGCGGACATAATGTGTGTCGAGAGGAAGAAATATGAACAAGACGAATGGAATGAATTCGAAATGGTGGGAGATCAGCCAGCTTCGTGGAACAGAGGCCCCCTCATGGAACGATACGAAAAAAAAAAATAATAAGCTGGCACTCTGTCGGTTACGGCGATGATTTTTCCAGTTGATTTGACCAACGGATCAGCCTGCTCGTTAAATTAACTTGAAAGTAGCTGAGTACTCAACAGACACGCGTAGCTTTAACATAGTTCTCAGGGAGATTCAGCGTGACACAGTATATGATAAAGTTGGCTTTTGGAATTACAAGTACTACTCGGTTTTGCCAGCTGCGTGAACTGAAGGACACAACTCACCGCCGGGAATCGAACTCAGAACCGTACGACCGTGAGTTGAATACCCGAACCACCCAGCCACGCGCCTCCACTAGAACGATAGAACGGGAAGCGAGACGACAGCATGCTTCCGGTCAGAAATTGGAACGTCAATGTGTGAGTGTACCGAACGGCGTACACAATAAATTCTTAATCTTTTACAATTTCCTTCACAGAGAGAGAGAGCGAGAAATGAAACAAAACCTTAACCACGATTATCAGCAATTCTGAATAAAAGAGAGTACAAGTTTCATGAAATTATGAATAATTCCGATTTCTACTTCACCAGTTGACATAAGCATTGCGTTGCTCTTTTTACCAGCGTATAAAGCTGTATACTTAACATGTCGTATTGGACTCATGGGTATATTAGAAGCAAAACTCTATTTCATATGAGCATATTCAGCAAAAAGTCTTGAGCGCATTAAAGTTTACGGGAAGCCAGCTTCCCGTTTAGAAACCAGGGACTTTTTTTAGGACACACTGTTTGGAGAAAATCTACGTCTAATATATCACAAAATACGGCAAGCTATACAAAAACCTAGTGGTGGTTGATAGCGGCTCAGCATAAGGAAGGGAGGCAATTTTCCCCAAAATTAAGAAGCTATACAAAAACCTAGTGGTGGTTGATAGCTATACAAAAACCTAGTGGTGGTTGAAACTATACAAAAACCTAGTGGAAGCTATACAAAAACCTAGTGGTGGTTGATAGCGACTCAGCATAAGGAAGGGAGGCAATTTCCCCCAAAATTAAGAAGCTATACAAAAACCTAGTGGTGGTTGATAGCTATACAAAAACATAGTGGTGGTTGCTATACAAAAACCTAGTGGTGGTTGAAACTATACAAAAACCTAGTGGAAGCTATACAAAAACCTAGTGGTGGTTGATAGCGATTCAGCATAAGGAAGGGAGGCAATTTCCCCCCCCCCCCCAAAAAAAAAAAAA
>NC_068991.1:56514319-56514882 GCF_001194135.2 Octopus bimaculoides
CCCAAAAAAAAATAAAGAATAAATCTCAGTGAGTTAATATGCTTGGAAAACAAGACATTCTAATGTGTATGAATGTTTGTATGTGTGTATACTATGTATACACGCATATGCATACATAGATATTCATAGTAGAGACAATGTGTCCGAGCGTGTGCGTGTGTGTGTACGTGTGCGTGTGTGTGTGTGAGTGAGAGAGAGAGAGGGAGGGAGGCAGGGAGTCAGAGAGAGAACGGAATGCGCAGCTGAAATAACATGATGCTAAAGGAATTTAGTCCGAGGCTCGTTGTTATTGCCGTTTTACTGTTGTTATTGTTGTTGTCTTTGTTGATTGTCTTGTTGTTGTTGTTGTTGTTGTTGTTCTCAATATTATTGTTGTTGATGTTGTTGTTGCAGGAACGGACCAGGCTTGGAAAATGAAATATGTTCTTCGCTCTACATACTGCTGTAACTACTTGAACTACTACTACTGCTACTACTACTACTACTACTACTACTACTACTACTACTACTACTACTAATAATAATAATAATAATCCTTTCTACTATAGGCACATGGCCTGACA
>NC_068991.1:56515004-56520753 GCF_001194135.2 Octopus bimaculoides
GGGGGTGGGGGGGGGCTAGTCGATTACATCGACCCCAGCGCTCGCTTGACTGGTACTTATATCATCGATACCAAAAGAATGAAAGGCAAAGTCGACTTCGGCGGAATTTGAACTCAAAACACAGTGACGAGCAAAATGCCACTAAGCATCTTGCCCGTCATTGTGGGTGGTGAGTAACGAAGTTCATGTCATGCTACTTTACATCTTTCCACAAGGCCTTAGAATTAATGCTGATACGTTGAGGTGCTAGAGAAAATTGTTAAACCCTGGATGTATGAAGCACGAAGTGGAAGGATACACATTTTAAAACAAGACTCAACATCTTCTCACAAAGCCTTCATAAATTTATTTACAATTGCCGGATATTTGTCCTCATCTTGTTTGTTGTTAAGATGAGGTCAAATATCCGTCAAATGTAAATAATGTAAATAATGTACGTAATTCCTCATCTCTTAAATATAGAACTGTATTGAGAATGGACGCCAAACAATCTTTACGATGATGTAACGTCGAACTTGCGTTCACCAAAATGGTCAGATTTACATCCCATGGACTTCTACATTTGGAGCGTTATCAAAAGGAAGATAAATCGACACATTCACAATTGAGGTCCATCATTGTTTAGGTGATGTCCGAAATGGATAAGGACCATTTAGTGCGGTCAGTCAACGATTCTGGACACGCATTGAAACTGTCATCAAAGATGAAGGCGGATTCATAGAATAATCTTATGAGAAAGCTTGCTCCAGCATGGCCACAGTCAAATGACTGAAACAAGTGAAAGAATAGAAGAAAAATTATATTAAAATTATATTAAAATACATTTGGTTTTTGCTTTCTTTTACGTGTTTCAGTTATTTGACTGCAGCCATGCTGGAGCACCTCCTTAAAAGGTCTTAGTCGAAGAAATCGACCCAGGACTTATTCTTTATAAGCTTAGTACTTATCCTATCGTTCTTTTTTGCCGAACCGCTAGTGACGGGGACAGGAACACACGAGAATCGGTTGTCAAGTGATGGCGGGGGTGGGTGGGGGTGAAGGGAATACACATAAATATATACATACACATAAATAGATACACACATAAATATATATATATACATATATATACGACAGACTTCTTTCAGTTTCTGTCTACCAAATCCACTCACAAGGCTTTGGTCAGCCCAAGGCTATGGTAGAAGACACTTGCCTCAAGTGCTACACAGTGGAACTGGGCCCGGAACCATGTGATTGGGAAGTAAGCTTCTTACCACACAGCCATGCCTGCGCCTTGATTAGAGTTGTTTGATTAAATTACCAAATATGTCCTATAAGTTCTCAGATATCTCTTGCACTATGCATATATGTGTGTGTGTGCGAGAAGGGTATTTTGAAGCAAAGAAAGCGACCAGCTTAATACATACTTAACAAATATGAACGGAACAATAAAAAATATGAAAATATCATTGAACATTTCAGCTTGTAATATTTATATTTCTTTTCTTTTATTCAGATTTCTTCGAGTGAACTTAGTGTTTTGATCTTTGTTAGAAATCAGGTCCTTCCTTGTGGAAAGAATCCAAATAATTAAAGATGAAAAATAGCTACATATTTGCGCACGCACGCACGCACACACATTCAAAGATACATGCAAAGATATATAGTTACTATAGGGTATAGTGAGTACAATTAGTGAACTTCTGTGCATATATATATATATATATATTGTGGAAGGCGGCGAGCAGGCAGAATCGTTAGCACGCCGGGCGAAATGCTTAGCAGTATTTCGTGTGCCGTTACGTTCTGAGTTCAAATTCCGCCGAAGTCGACTTTGCCTTTCACCCTTTCGGAGTCGATTAAATAAGTGCCAGTTACGCACTGGGGTCGATGTAATCAACTTAACTTTGCCTGTCCTTGAGTGTCCTCTCTATGTTTATCCCCCTGCGGGCAATAAAGAAATAAATGTTTAACGGTATTTCGTCCGCCGCTATGTTCCGAGTTCAAATTCCGCCGAGATCGACTTAGCCTTTCATCCTTTCAGGGTCGATTAAATAAGTACCAGTTACACACTGAGGTTGATGTAATCAAATAAATCCCTTTGTCTGTCCTTGTTTGTCCCTTCTATGTTTATCCCCCTGTGGGCAATAAAGAAATATATATATATATATATATATACATATTGGCCTTTGGTTATAAAAATATTTAAATAGAACGTTGAGAAGTGTGGGTTCTCGGATAAAGAAGAGAACATTTAGTCTATATTTTGTAAGTTTAATGTGACAGTGAAATAGTAGAAATATGTGAGACATTTCTAGGGTTTAGTTTGTGAGGAGTCTAACACAGCTGTTGACTAAATTTCACTGACACAGCCAGACCTCAGAAACAAGATACGGATTAAAAAGAAATTAATCTGTACACACACACACACACACACGCACACACCAAACATGCGCGCGTCCGCGCATATCACTCTCCTGTACGAGAGATGCACTCACTCACACACAGACAGAGACGGACAGACACACGCATATACTCATACACCGAACACACACATACGCTTATCTTCTCATACGCAAAGATGTGCTCACTTACTTACACACATAAACATAAACACATGTTATATGCGTGTTTAAATATGTATGAATGTGTAATACACACATTCATACACACACACACACACACACATACACACACACACACACACACACACACACGCACGCACGAACACACACGAACACACACGAACACACAGACATACACATATATACATATATATGTTTGTCTATGTGTGTATTTGTGTGTGTGTGTGTGCGCGCGTGTGTGTGTGTGTTTGCGTGCGTGTGCGTTTGTGTGTCTGTCTGTCTATCTGTCTGTACATACCTACAATATGTATCTTTTATCTTTTACTCGTTTCAATCATTGGACTGCAGCCATGCTAGGTCACTGCCTTGAAATCGATCTCACTATTTATTTCATAGGTCACTTTTGCCGAATCACTAAGTTACGGGGAGGTAAACAAACCAACATTGCTTGTCAAGGAGGAACTGACACAAACACACAAACTCTCATTCACACAAACACACATACACATGGGGTGGGCTTCTACACAGTTTCTATCCACCAAATTCACTCACAAGGCATTACTTGGACCGAGGCTACAAGTGTAAAAAACTTGTGCAGGTGCTGCGCTGTGGGACAGAACCTGAAACTACACGGTTACATAGCGAGTTTCTTAACTATATAGCCATGCCTGCGCATATATATGGGGATGCGAAAAGACTGAAATAAGAGAGAAATAGTTGGGAACTTAGACAATAATAGTCAAAACAGTAAAAGAAGTCTTACGTGATCAACGTTGCTGGAGACAATAAGGAACCTTCAACGCACTCAGCCGACCTGAGAAATAATAGCTACATTTTCCTCCAAGTGCATCTAACCATTTAAAAAGACAATAAAATGCAAAATGATCTCAGAATACCTGGTAACAACTAGAGCAACAACTTCAACGTTTCTATTCCAGGTGAGAGAGACAAATGCTACGAAAGGGCCCGTGACTTCCGTCAGTCAGACTCTATCATGTATACGAATCTAGGACATTCTCGAGGCTCAGAATTGGACATGATTGTGTCCCTTTATGAAAGACCAGCAGTAGTCTGTGCAGCAAGTCTTCGATCTATATGCCATCAGTATTGTTCAAATGAAGCCTCAACGGTCAATACCGTTTGAGACTAGGCCTGTCTCTGGCTCCTAGCCAGAGCAGGATTGAAGGTGAAGAAGCACATGCGGTCTATGGTTGATATGACATCTAATAATGTAGTCCGATGGTTCCTGAACGGACCCTGGGTTTTTGGGGGATCCACGCAAGCAAAATAATAAATTGGGGATTCGCAGTAGCATTTTAAGGGTTCATGAAATAAAAAAGATTGATTTTGATGTATTTATTGTAAGGAACAGCTAGGTTTTTTCTCAAATGTTTTGCATAGTTTAACATGTTTCTTGTAACTGAATTATGTTCTTGCGAATGTACACAAGTGAACACGTGAAATAAAAAAAGGGCAATATTGAAAGAAGGCCCTATAAAATTGACTTTTAAGCATTGAATGGATATGGCGGTCTACCAGAATATAATTGTAATCAAAGGAATCCATTGGTAAAAACAAAATGGTCGAGAACTATTGAGGTGGTCGATAGCGATTCGGTGATATACATAAATACACACAGACAAGAACGCATACACACACACACGCATGCACACAAACACATACACGGACACAGACACACAAGCACACACGTACACACGCATGCATTCAAGCACACACACTCACGCGTACACATACACACGCATACATATGAGAACGTGTGCATGCTTATGTCAGTATCTGCGCATCCTAGACATTCTAATCTATCTATCTATCTATCTATCTATCTATCTATCTATCTATCTATCTATCTATCTATATATATATATATATACACAAATATATTTGTGTTATATATAATACATATATACATACATATATATATACATATATACAAATATATTTGTGTTATATATAATACACCCACACACACACACATGTATATATATATATATATATATATATATATATATATATATATATATATATATATATGCATACACACATTTGTATTAATATTTACATATTTACATACACACACACACATATATATATACATACATGCATGCATGTATATATGTACACAAAATATATTATGTATGCACATATATAGACACACGCACATACATACACTTGCACACTCACGCACGCACACACATATACACGCACAAAATTGTGTATATGTACGTATTCTGTAGTCAGTACGAAAACTTCTCCCTCAAAAGTGAGAAGACAGAAAAATGAAAGAGTAAACAAGGCCAATATGGCGATGGGTAAGTAAGTAAGGAACATCTGGGACCTTGTCAATATGCAGCCCCTATTTTCAAAGAGATTAATATCTTACAGCAATCTTCCCTGTCAGTCGCAAGGAGAAAGTGGAACGTGGAAGGAAGAGAGTAAGAGAGGGAGGTGCGCTTCTGTCTGAACGTTGTTGTTGTTTTATTTATTTAACTATACAGATGTCTAAAAGGCGTAACTTTTGCCCCGGAGACTCCTCCATGAATTACTCACACCAAACGCAAGGAACGCATTCACGTTGTGACATAGTCGAACCTTCACACGCACACACGCGCTGACACGCACACAAGCGCTGACACGCACTGAGACGCATTTACACAAGCACAGACATACATACACAATATTATATACACATGCAAATACACGCAAACACATTTCTATGCATGTGTATATGTATGTATGTATGTATGTATGTATGTATGTATGTATGATCTATATGTATGTATGCTTGTATATATATAAGCGTGTGTATTTAGATATATATCATGCATTTATGTGTGTGTATAAATGTATGTGTATATATATATATATATATACATGCACGCATACATACATGGAAGTATGCACACAGGAGCACAAAAGTTAGCATGCGCACTCCCACACATTTGCACATACATATACACATAATTGATAAAACGGACTTGATTTACATCAAACCCCAATAAAAATAAGAACAACACCCACTTACACTAAAACATACATAAATACACACACGCGCGCGCACAGGTAAACGACATATACACAAGAAAATACATGTTTGCCATAATGGACAGACACAGGAGGGATAAAAATGCTGAAGTCATATATATATATATATATATATATATATA